>NC_056725.1:1357080997-1357180997 GCF_019279795.1 Protopterus annectens
TATTATACACACACACACACACACACACACACACACACACACACACACACATGCAATGCATACATATATGTATATAGACACACACACATAAACCAAACATGTATGGTTTTGGAATAATGATTACAGCGCTCATCTGCCATTAAGCCTTCTTTTAGAATCTGCAATATTAAATGTATTCATTTTGGAACTTTCCATTGAGGTTTAGTTTTTTTTTTTATGCATAGTTCCCAAGACACACGTCCTTTTAAGGATGATAACGCATGACCTATTTAACCATGTACTCATTTCTAAAAATGGATTAGTAGAGTTTTCTTGGGTTTGTACAACTTGAAGCTAGCCAGGATTTCTTGCTTTAGACCCATGCACACTGGGGTTATACAATCCTGTTTTTTCCCCTTATGGAGTGTTTTGACTGCAGCGACCCAGCTAGTAAGGTGGCTAATGTTTAGGACTAGACTTTGGCCCTAGGACATCAAGGGTCCTAATAGGCGTTTTTTTGTTTGTCTTCAGTATTGACAGATGCGGACACATATGTGGATATAGATGTAAAATTTGTAATATTACTGAAACATGGTTTGAGTGCAAGAAGGTCACTCCCTCCATAACCAGATTCAGCAATTATCATGCTTTCTATCCCAGGGAAAACTGTGAGGGAGTATCTGTATTTATTAAAGATACCATCACTTTGTGTCAGAGTACCCATGACCCCAATTTGGAGCTACCTGAGATAGAAATCACACTAAACAAACCCAACTATTATATTACAGCCATCTACAGATATCCAATAATGTCCTCCAGTGATCATAACAATTACCTAAACAAGCTCAAAGGGTTAAATATCAAATCAAATGCTATCCTGTTACGTTACTTCAATTACTCAACAACTGACTGGCTTATGTACATTACGCATAATGGATATATTCAACATTTTTTTGGACTCTTTAAACTTCAATACTCTAGAAAAAAATGGTAAAATTATTGACCAAAAGCTCTAATATTCTAGATATGACCCTTGCAAACTCAGTTCTGACCTGTATCCCACTCAGTATCTCTTGTCCCTGGTCAACTCCAATCACGAATCAATCATATTTTCATTTAAACCAATGTCTCCTCCTCACCTAACAATGAGTTGCTTCTTCAGGGACTTTTTCAAGGTAAGCACACAAAATGCCTTTAACTCTATTAAAAACTGGCTATGAAACAACCAACTCTTTCTTATTCTAAAGAAAAATTTCTTTCATTTTCCCCCAAATCACTTACCCATGAGAAACGTAACTTTAAAATTACACCCCTAAACAATATGCCAACTGAAGTAGTGTCCCAAACAAAACTGCTGGGGGTTACGACAGATGACAATCTCAAATAGAACCTCCACATACAGAAAAAATATAAAACAATACTGGAAAAAAACTGGGAATGCTATATAAAGCCAAAAACTTCCTTGCTGCATCCACCAGAGAGTTTTGCCACTACATACCTGTTCCCCTCTATATAATATGTTTCTCCCATCTTGACTAACCTTCAGTCCACCCTAAAATCAAAACTAGAACAGTGTTACAACAAGGTATCTAGATTTGTGACTAATACAGGTCACAGAACGCATCAATGTTCTGCATTGAAAACTAAACTAACAAGTATTATCCCTTCAACTAAATTATTAATAGCTCTGCACTTACTGGCTGTGTATAATTGACCTGAGGGTGATTCTAGTGGAATGTATTGCTAAATTTCCCCTCACTTTGGTCAAGTATGTATGTAATGTCAGTTGCTGATGTTTTGGTATATTTAACAGTCATTTCACTTACTGGTTAATTTAAAAGTGTTTACTAAGTGATGGTTTGGTTTTATACTGTGTTTATCAGTGCAGTGCTGTACCAATAATTGGCTGTATACACTGCATTTACTGTGACTCTCTGTCAGAACAGCTCAAGCTAAACCTATTTTGACCTTACATTCATAAACTTTTTTACCATCTCTCTCTTCCCTTACAATATACCTCATTTTCTCGTGCTCTAAGTCACAACAGTCCTTTCTCCATCTCTAGGAATAAGTATTAACTTTATTTTCTCAATATAATATTAAAATGTGGTATTTTTTTTCTATTTTCTTTCCTTTCAGAGCCTGTGGTCAGTACATCCGATCCTGACACTGCTGGAGCTTCCAACAAGGCCCTAGTCAAACATGTGCCTGCCCTACGCTGGAAAAAGGTTGTGACAGTCATCCCAAGGAGTAGTCCTTGCACTCTACACAACACTTAAGTTGGCCACTGTCCCTTCTCTGACCAGTAGATTACACTGTATATGCCAGTTACTTAGTTTCCCTAGTTTCCTGATTTCTGTATTCAATAAATGAAGAAAAACGGTTCTCCTCTGTGTCTCCTTGTAATTGCTCTGTACTGGCTATAAACTGATTGTTTTCTGTAATAACTGACCTAAGGGTGGGACTCACCACTCAAAACTATAACAGAACTCAACTCTAATTTCATAGACAGTGTGGAATCCATTACTACGGATTGCCCAATACCCAATCCCAGCATTGTCCAACAGCCACATATCACCACATCCACTTCCACCTTCAAACCTGTACCCACATCCCATATAAAACTATTCTTAAACTCAAACCATGCTCTACTTCAGCCAATGACCTTCCAAGGGAGTATGAGTACCTTAAAACTGCAGCCAACAGCACTGCCTTTCCTGTCTCAATCCTTTTAATTTAGGTCAATCCAGGAATCCCATATTCCCTCTCTCTGTAAAAAAAAAAAAAAAAAAAAAAAAATCTCACATTATCCCTCTACACAAAGAGGAAATTCAACAGACATTACTAACTTTAGACCTATCCAGTCTTATTTCTGCTCTCCAAAGTACTTCAGAAATGTATTTGAAAACAATTTCTGAACTACCTCCTTCAGGAAGAATTCCAATCCCCATACAACACTGCTTCTGTCCCTCCCATGGTATTAACACTGCACTTCTGTCCTTTATAGATACTGTAAAAAAAGACAGAAATAACAACAAACTAGTTTCCTTCATGTTTCTAAACTTTTCTGAAGCCTTCAACGCAGTTTTTCACAGGAAACTTCCACTTCAAATGTCCTCATTAGGTCTATGTAAACCCACTTTTCTATAGTTCAAAAGTCACCTCTCTAATAGGTATCAGACAGTAAAACGTTACTCCACCCTCTCTCCATACCTCACAGTCACCAACGGTGTACCTCAAGGCTCTATCCTTGGTGCCCTCCTCTTTAATATTCTCACTAACACCCTCCACACATCCACATAACAGGCCTCCCTAATACAATACGCAGATGACTCCACACTCATATGCACATCTGACAACCAGGCACATCTCATTAACATTTCAGTAAACTTTAAAAGACACTGAAAATATGCCTTTGGAACTCACAACTCATGTTCAACCCCCAAAAAACTACTACTTTTTTCCCCAAATCCTTCTCTTATGAAAAACAAATTTAAAATCTTTCCTCTTAATAATACAACCATTGAAGTAACTTTTCTTGGCAAATTATTAGGGCTGATGATCTTAAATTTGAACTACATATACAAAATTGCATTAAAAAATCACCTAAATCTAGGGATGCTTTACAGAGCCAAAAACCTTCTCACCATCATAACAAAACTACACTTGCCACTACTTACCTCCTTCCCACACTAATCTATGGTGTTCCCATCTTCACTAACCTCTAGGCATTACAAAAATCAAAACTTGAACATTACTACAATAAAGTGGCAACATTTGCAGCAAATACCCCTCTCGGAGACCACCACTATATAGCACTAAAAAACCTAAATGGTTAAAACAACCCCATGAATTAACATATACAAAGCTTCTTACCAGCTATAAAATGATCCAGCATCCATCAGCTTGTCTGGCACTAAATACCACTCTATTCAACTATGTTCTCAATCTAATTAGGATCCAATGGCCACAAACTCCTCTCTGTCTCCACACCTATAAAAACTGCTGGGCATGGTCTGTGCTCATACCATGATGCTAAGGCATCAGGTCAATACCCTCCCGCTAGTCTTTTAAAACCATTCTAAAAGACTTCCTAGCCAAAATCTGACTCTGTTCTTGCAAAACATTAGGATAAAATATATTCTTAAATATGAAGAAGTACCTATTCATACCTTACACCTCCTTACTCGCCCTTCTTTAATCACTTCCTTACTCCAATTTCATTCTCCGACTCTCTTTTTAAATAAGCCAGAAAACATTTTTTTTCTCTCTCACTGCATATTGCATATCGTTTGTATTATACTAACTTTTTTTTTAATTTATCTGTAAACTGGCTAAAATTTCTCTAAATATTAAATCATTGTCTCTAAGTTGCACCTATTCATAACTAATGTTTTCACATTATATCTAATTTGGTATAATTATTTAAATGTAGATGTTATAACTAATGTTTTCACATTATATCTAATTTGGTATAATTATTTAAACTGTAGATGTTTTTAAATTATTTCTGACAACTATAAAATTATTGTTCTTAAAATGTTTGTAAATACTTTGCAGCTTTTCTGCCCGGGCCTACCCTGAAAATGGGCACCTACTCAGTCGGACTTGCCCAGTAACTGAATGTCAATAAACAAATACACCCAACTTAATACACAAAATTAATAAGTACAATTTTCCATCACTATCTCCAAAACTGTTACCCTCGAGCTTTGGACAAAAATCTACTTGACATTTATAAGCCTTACAAAAACTGTAGTCAAAGTCTATACCTACACTGAGCAGCAAAAGTCTGCACCAATCAGGGCAATATACAACATTCTTCTATTTAAGCTTCAACTGAAAGAATTTCTCTCTGGATCCTGGCTTTGCACATGTTGCTAGCCTGGCTAATAATGTTAGCTCCTGCTCCTCTAATACCTATACACAGCCTAGCTCTCATTTTACCAGTTTTATTTTTCTTACTTTTATTTCTCTTACTGTTTATATTTGCATTTAGTCATTTTTTTTCTAAATCTCCCATACCTACTCCACTTATCCCCCCTAACCAATACTTATTTCTCACTCTCCCTTCCTTCCTTTACGCCTCCTTAGCCGCCGTTTGAATGTTCCACTGTGATATTCGCTTTACAAATGATTAATAATCAAACACACTTATAACATGTCAGCACATTTCAGTGCTACTTGATACAGTACTTATGCTATTTTAATGATGGTATTTGTGCATTAATCTACATCATGTGTGTATTATTACTTGTATTAATCAATGTATTTACCATTCCTATCAGGAGGGTTAAGCTTCATTACTTGAAGATGTACACAGTTTTGTGTATTTGTTTTAAGTCAATAGGTTATCAGGATGTTCTGGGTGTGTGTTTCATTTTCTGTTTGAGGGTTTTCATTAATACAAAGTTAAGAACCCAATTAAAACAAAGTCTTGAAAAATGCAACATAGGTTCAAATGGAGATGACAAAAAGCAAACGTATAAAAGATCAACCTGCCAAATATTAGAGGGTATATCACAAAAGCTAGAAATTGACATTTAAGAAGCTGTCATGTGTAACAGGTAGAATAATAAATTCTTATCATTATGCCTACACTACCCATGATATTTTGGAATGTTACTGGCCTCAAAGGTATAGATAAAAATGTAACAGTATTGAATTATATTAAGAAAAGCGGACTGAAAATACCAATGCTATAGGAAACACATCTGGAAATAAATGGGTATGAAATTTTGATAAATAAAGGATTTCAGGATGGATATTCAGCAGAATATCAAGGGCAAGGGCAAAGGAAAAGGGCAGCACTTATACTAATTGCTAAATGCACTCCAATAGTGACAGAAGAAGAAAAAGGATAATAAGGGTAGATCTGTGGTAGTAAGGGGCTACTGGCAAAGGAAGAGGATTACACTGGCATGTATTTATATTCCACCTAAAACTGCTGTTAGGGAAGATAATTTAGGGAGAAATAATAAGCTTTTGGCAGGGGAATATTACTTATAGGTGGGGACTAGAACACAATTTGCAACAGACAGGATGTATCTAGGGGACACAGAAGGGAAGATAAAAGAGAGTAGATTTCTGAAGAAATTTATGAAAATATTTGGTATGGAAGACGAGAATTATGTAGTGGGTACTCAGAATTTACATATTATTCCCCAAGGTAAAATAACTGGACTAGACAGAAATATTTCAGAAGAACATGTGCATTTAATTGAAAGCTTCTGTACAAATCCAACAACTATTTCAGATCATGAGGCAATAAAAACTAGGATAAAATTCAAAGTAATGAAGCTAAAGTGAGACACTAGTACCTCCCCCATCTACCTGTTAAAATGAGAGGAACTTAAGGAATGGATACTGGAAATTATTCAAGAGTTATTAAGGAAGATAGAACTTTCTTTAGAAGTTATAGCTAGTGAGAGGGATAAAATGAAAGTGGAGTTTAAAAATAGGGTAGAAATAAAAGAAAAAAGTAACAGGAGTTATTTGCAGGAGTGTCAAAGGTTAAAGTATTGCAGAAAAAGGAGAATCTCAAAGAACAAGAGGAGGAGCGACTGCAGAGTACTAAAAAGAAAATAAGGGAGTATCTGGATAATATGCATGAGCTTAGAAAGACTGGTGTTAGGCAACTGTTTTTGATAACTCCAGAGCCCAAAAACTTTCAGTATGACATAGGCAACAGAAAGTAGAAAAGGGTGTGACCAAACATAGGGAGATTATAACAAGAAAAAAAAACAGAGATCCTGTATAGGATATTTATGATATTTTAAGAAGATTTCTACAAAGCAGAGAAATGTGGAAATCAAGAAAAAGCACAAATTGATATATTTATGAAGACTAGGGTGGCCGAGGTGGTGCAGCAATTAGCGTTGCTACCTCACAGCAAGAGGTCCTCTGGTGCGATCCTCGGCTGGGGTGCCTTCTGTGCGGAGTCTGCATGTCCTCCCTGTGGTCGCATGGTTTTCCTCCAGGTGCTCCGGTTTCCTCCCACATCCCAAAGACATGCTGTAGGTGGATTGGACACTCTAAATTGGCCCTAGGAGTGAGTGCATGCATGTGTGTGCCTTCTGTGGAAGGTTGGGCATCAGGTTGGCAACTCGACACCATAAAACTCCACTGCCAATCATGAGCGGACAGGTGATCCTCTGTGGCGACCTCTAACCAGTAAACGCCGATAGAAGATATATTTATGAAGACTTAAGTATGCCAGTTAGCTGTATATAAGGCCCAACAGTTAAAATAGGAAGCAATGAGATAAAAACAGTGATATATAATCAAGTTGCAGGAAAGTCTCCAGGAATAAATGGCATTCCTGTAGAAATCTAGAAGCGAGGAGGGAAGAAAATGATAAAGATCTGAAAGTTTTTTTTCAACATTATTCTAAAAAGATGGGGAGCACCAACCTCATGGAAGAAAGTGGTGGTTGCAGTAATACTTAAAGAAAGTAAAGACCCAGCTAAAGGTAAATTTCAATTTTAAACCATGATCAGAAACATGTTTATGTCTATAATAGCTAAGAGAATGGCAGAGGTATTGCCAAAACTGATAGATATGGATCAATGCGGTTTTGTGAAGGAAAGGCAAACATCAGACAACATTAAAACAACAATGATGATCCAGAGGGAAACAGAATGTAAGTGTCTTGATGCAGAGAAACCTTCAATAGAGTAAGACTAAATTTTATGAATAGGGCAGTGGAAGCATTTGCATTCTCCTGATACAATAATAAAGGTAATTTAATTAGCGGGAGAAATGAGGGTTCAAAGGCAAGAACTGAAGTGTGATAGTTCCTGATTAGAAGACCAAAACGAAGAAATCCAGCACAAAGGAAGATGAAGGTTCCAAAACTTTATTGTGGCAAGCTCTAATAAATAAAAAATCCACAGCAAACCGGTTTCGGCTGAAAGTTCAAGCCTTCTTCAGTACAAAAGAGAAACAGAATAGAGCAAAACCCTGATGCTTGCTTATATATGTATACTTAAATTGCTTATATATGTATACTTAAATTGGCATAATCAGCTAAATTAATTAATTAGAATGTGTAATCATCGGTTAAGCAAAATACCTAATCATTCAAAGTGAGAAGTTATGTACCTACCATAACGTTACATGTTAGTTGTCTTCTCTCGCCTTCTTTCTTGCTTGATGGGTTCGGAGCCGATCCTCTGCTCCGACTCGGCACTTGCTAAGCTCGAGAGTCACTTTTACCAGCTCGAGGCAGCCCCATATCCCATGATGCAAGGCAGTAAGTACCCAGATCTTGTTTGTACCTGTAGGGAAAAACACCTAGCACAAAAAACTTTCCACTGAGGAAAGAAAGCAATTAGCCTAAAGGAAGGGCTGTAATGGGAACCAGGTAACTAACTGGTGCCTAAAGAAGCAATCTTCCAAACAAGGGAGAACAAGGTCTGTCCAGGCAAGGGGGTAGGAAGGAGGGTCGCAAGAAAGAAGGCGAGAGAAGACAACTAACATGGAACGTTATGGTAGGTACATAACTTCTCAATGTTAAGTTGTCAATCTCGCCTTCATTCTTGCTTGATGGGACCGCGTCCCTAGCACCTCTATCCTGGGTGGCTCAATGGAACAGACTCTTGAGAACCGTAGAACCAAAACTGGCTCTATCCCTGGAGGCCAAATCCAATTTGTAATGAGAAACAAAGGTATGAGGAGTGGCCCAAGTGGCTGCTGCACAAATAGTGTCTAAAGGGAGTCTAGCCTGAAAGGCTGTGGAAGTGGCTAAACTTCTGGTGGAATGCGCTTTTGGTTTTGAGCACAGCTGTTTGCCCCTGAGCTGATAGATTTCGGAGATGGTGGAAGAAAGCCATCTAGATAAGGTCACTTTGGAAACAGGAAGGCCTTTCTTATTTTCAGCATAAGAAAGAAAGAGCTGATCGGATTTCCTGAATTGTTTTGTTCTGTCCAAATAATATCTGAGTTGGCGGTGAACATCAAGATAATGTCATTTTTGTTCCGATCTGTTGGAGTAATTAGGGAAAAATACAGGGAGATCAATAGATTGGTTCAAATTAGTTTTCGAAGCCACCTTAGACAAAAAGGATGGATTAGTTCTCAAGGATACCCTGTCCTTGTGGAAGACCAAATAAGGGGGCCGAACAGAAAGAGCATGAAGTTCCGACACTCTCCTGGCCGAGGTAATAGCGACAAGGAAGAGCGTTTTCCATGAAAGAAACTTCAGTGAACATGAAACAGCTGGCTCGAAGGGAGGAAGAATTAAGGATGTCAGCACTAGATTTAGGTCCCATTGAGGAGGAGCACTCCTGACAGGTGGTTTAAGGAGAAAAATCCCTTTTAGAAAGGCTCTACAAAGCCTGTGGGACATAATGTTGTGATCTGCAAACCCGACATGAAAGTTCGAGATAGCAGCCAACTGAACTTTGACCGTGGAAGATGAAGAGCCCGAGTGAAAGATTTCCGCTAAAAAATCCAAAACTGCATGAACAGGGGCAGTAAAGGGATCTATATTCTTTGATTTTGCCCAACAAGAGAAGCGTTTCCACTTGCTGGTATAAATCCTTCTAGTAGAGGATTTAAGGGAAGCCACTATGATATCCCTAACCGGGTTAGAGATCATAGGAAGCCTGGCTAAGGAAGGAAGTGGAGCAACCAAGCTGTGAGGTTGAGAGAAGGAATAGACCTATGCAGGTGACCCGATTGGTGGATCAGAAGGTCTGGCACTGGGTCCAGATGCCACGGCTGCACTAATAGGTGACGATGGAGGAACAGAAACCAAATTTGTCGAGGCCAATAGGGGGCAATGAGAATCATTTTGGCTCTCAAAATGGTGGCTTTCTGGAGTACTTGTGGAATCAAAGGAAAGGGAGGAAAGGCATAAAGAAGTCCCTGGGGCCAATCCTGGGTAAGAGCGTCTCTGGGGGGATGGCCTGGCAGTGGGAAGAGAGAGAAGAAGTCTGGGCATTTGCTGTTTTGGGGAGTAGCAAAAAGATCGCAACATGGGCGGCCCCATTCTAGAAAAATCTCCTCCACTATAGATTGTTTGAGAGACCACTCGTGAGGCATAAGAATAGCTCTGCTCAATCTGTCCGCTAAAATGTTGGTTTTCCCAGGGATATGCATTGCTACCAGAAACCGATGAGAGATCATCGCCATTGCCAAAGTCTGAGAGCTTCTCGACACAAGGGGTAGGACTTGGTTCCGCCCTGTTTGTTGATATACCATACTACAGACATGTTGTCCGTGTGAACTGCAATTGTTCCCAAGGGAAGAAAGTCGTTGAGGGCTTGCAACGTTAAAAGCACTGCTCTCATCTCTAGGACATTTATGTGCAGGTGGTATTCGAATGGTTGCCACGTCCCATGAACCATCCTGCCCTGATAATGACCCCCCCCCCCACCCGATCAGGGAGGCGTCCGTAGTGACTGTGGCTACCGGGGCCGAGGATACAAAGGGTCTGCCCTAATGAATCTGGGGAGAAGAAATCCACCAGGATAGGTGGTTTTTGCAAGCTTGTGTCACCAGGATTTGGTGACATATGGGAAGTTGTTGGTAAGACCACTGGGTGAACAACATCCATTGAAGAAGACACATGTAGAAGCAGGCCAAGGGAAGAAGGGTAATGGCCGCTGCCATGAGGCCCAACACTTTCAGGACCAGTCTGGCTTGCACCTTTTTGCTGGCAAGGATGATCCGCACGTGACTTTGGATATCTGAGATTCTTTGGTCTGTGAGGGCTGCTGACATTTGAACAGTGTCTAAATTTGCGCCTATGAAAGTAATAGACTGGCAGGGCAACAAGGAGGATTTTTCGTAGTTGATCGAAATTCCTAACTGAGTGCAGAGATTTAGGGTGTAATCCCTGGCTTGGAGAAGTTGATGCCTGGTGGTGGCTGAAAGGAGCCAGTCGTCGAGATACGGAAACACCTGGAATCCTTGACGTCTCAGGTGAGCCGTGACCACTGCCATACATTTGGTGAACACTCTGGGGGCTGTAGTGAGACCAAAGGGCAGGGCTCTGAATTGAAAATGACTGAACCCCAGCCGAAAGCGGAGAAACCTTCTGGAGCGTCTGTGAATTTTTATGTGATAGTAGGTCTATTGAGCACATCCAGTTGTCTTTGCCCAGGAAGGGCAAAACTGATTGAAGTGTGACCATTCGAAATCTCGTCTTTTTCACAGACTTGTTGAGTCTGCTGAGATCCAATATTGGTCTCCAATCTCCCGTCTTTTTGGGGACCAAAAAAAACCTTGAGTAGATTCCGGGCTCTGAATGGTCTGTTGTAACTGGCTGAATGGCTCTTTTGTGTAGAAGCTTTGATACTTCTAACTTTGCGATTTCCCTTAGACCGGGTGGCACATCTGGAAGGGAATTTTTATGAGTGAAGGGACTTTCCTCGAAAGGAATTTTGTAACCCTCGGATATGATCGACTGTACCCATCTGTCTTGTGAGAGGGAAAGCCAGGCTTGTGGGTACAGCGATAATCTTCCCCCGACTGCCTCCAAGGATGGACAGTCGGGCAACACCTCGGGGATGCTGGAAGGGCTTGTCAGAGAGAGACTCTCTGCTTCCCTGGTTTTGTGGACCCCCTCTGCCTCTAGGGTGGCGTCTGTTATTATTACCCCCTCTGCCTCTAGGGGTAAACTGACCACGTGTATCAGGCGTGACTCCTTGGGATTTGCGGAACCACATCTTTCCACCCTTCTGTCCTTTGGGGTAAGGTCTAGAAGGGGTGGAAAAACGGACCCCTACGTCAGAAAGAGTCTTGCCGTCCTGCTCACACCTGGTCAATGTATCCTTCACTTGAGGACCAAACAAAGCTGACCCATCAAAGGGAGAGTTTGTGAAGGACGCCTTGAAGGGATCTGCAAAATTACAGAGCCGCATCCAGGATTGACGTCTCAGAGCCACTCCTGTGCCTGCGGCTCTACTCGTTCCATCTGCTGCATACGAAATCAGCCGCATGGAGGAGTTGATTATGGAGTTAAGGATTCCTAGCTGAGAAGCAATCTTGTCTTGTGCCCTCGGAGCTGCAGGATCCTGTACTACTTCACCTAGTTCCTTAAGGATGTCCCTTTGGAGTCTGGTGAAGTGACACAAATAGTTCAGCGAACGCATGGCAAAGGTCGCTGAGGAAAACATCCGCTTACCATACCTGTCCATGGTCCTGGAATCCTTGTTAGGAGGATGGACTGGTACGGAAGGATCTGCAAGTTCCTTTTTAGTGGCGGCTGCCACCACCATGGCATCAACCGGGACACCTTTTGTAAGGAATTGCTGTTCGGAAGGGGCTGTAATAAATTTAGAAGGCCTCCTGGGAACTGGCTCTACGGAGTCAGGAGAAGCCCAAGCCTTTTGAACGATTACCTGCATGAGGGGGTCAAAAGGCGGAGACACCCAGGAGGTGGAGGGTCGAGAACCAAACGCCTCTAGGTATACCGACTCATCATCGGAGGGATTTATGGTGGGCCAGTTTTCCCTCTGTTTCAGGAGTTCTAGGATGTCTGAAAAGGAGACATCCTCAGAGGGGGATCTTGGGGACCCCTCCGACTCATCTAAGTCGGTATCCGAAGTAATAGACTCAGGGGAGTCTAGGTGCTTCCTCTTACAAGTCCTCTTGGCTGGAGCATCTGCTGGCGGATCAGGAGTATCCTCGGAAAAGGTGGTTCCCCAGTGGGGAAACCTGAGGCGGTGGATCTCGGTCCGGGAGCAAGAGAGCGGGAAGAGATATCAACAGGCACCGTAGAGGGAGGAGCTAAAGGAATAGACTGCTGACTGAGCCCAGGGGCCAGCACACTCCTCATCACCTCAAAGGCTCCCCTCCCAGGGAGATCCGAGAGAACCCGTTCCGAGGAAACTGGGACTCCCGGGCCCACCGAAAGGGAAGGCTCCGAGGAAGATGTCGGAGCCGAGCTCACCAAGGCCGAAGCTCCAAGGGGAAGAGCGGGGTCGGACAAGGGTCCGATGCCACTCACCCCCTCGGAGCAGACCAGGGAAGCCCGGCCACCGAATCCCCCCAAGGGAGGTCTCGAGGAGGAGATAAGAGTAGATGCTGAAGGCGCAGAAGGGGGGGGGGTATCTGGCCCTCAGCCATAGCAGTAACTATTCCCGTAGACTCCAGCTCCAAACTCTGGGGTAGAGTCGAAGGAGGAATTTGAAGAGGGTGTGGACTAATAGTCGTCTGTTGAGACGGACTATGAAGCATTTGGGCTAGTGCCTGTGATTTTAACAATCTGCTTACCACTCTCTCTAAATCATGGTCTGACAACCTGGAAGACCTAGATGATCGGCTCCGATGGCTCCGCTCCGAAAGAAGAGGTGATGCCGGAGCCGACAGTATCGGTTCCAAAGAGGGAGACCTGGACCTCTTCCTCGAAGGAACCATCGGAGCTGAAGACCCCACGGATCCAGACAGAGCCGATAACTTTTCGGCTCAGAGTGTAGGTCCAGATGTATCGGCTCCAGCCGGAGCCGATACAGACAAGGAAAAGTACAGTTTTGTACCTACCATAAATGTAGATGTTCGAAGATCCACATTGCTGCAGTCATAACCTGTGGGGCAGTCCGCTGTCCTCGGTCGGCCCAAATACCAAAGTGTTAGGCTGGCGTCGGTCATGGTCTGACGTCAGTACGCCGTGGTACTAAAGCGCATGACCGACGCCATATCCTCAGTCTTTCTTGCCCCAGATGTCAGAAGGCCTTAAAAAGAAAGGCCATAGCCAAAAATGGAAAAACACCCAATCACCCATATAGAAACAATATTTACAACACAAACCACCCAACCACCCCAAACTACAGAGGGGAAGGAGGGAGGGAAAATTGGACTGCAGCAATGTGGATCTTCGAACATCTACATTTATGGTAGGTACAAAACTGTACTATGTTCTTCATCTCACATTGCTGCAGTCATAACCTGTGGGTAGAATCCCAAAGCAAAGGTAAAGGGAGGTTGGCAAAATCATAAAGCATTGGGAGCTGCTAACATGCCCTGTAAAACTGCAGTGGCAAACCCAGCCCTAGATTTGGAATAAAGAGGGAGATGGTAATGTTTAGAAAAAATGTGCACTGAACTCCAAGTTGCTGCCTCCAAAATATCTTTAGTAGCTACACCCCTTAAAAAAGCAGTAGAAGTGGCAGTAGCCCTAGTGGAATGAGGTCTGATTCCAGCTGGAACCTCCTTACCATAATGGGAATAACAAAAAGCAATACAATGGCCAATCCACTTAGAAATAGTTTGTTTTGAAACAGGTTTCCCCTGAGAACCCAAAGCAAAAGAAACAAACAACTGTTGAGACTGGCTGAACCCTTTGGTTCTGCTCAAATAATAACGCAACTGCCTGTGAATATCCAAAGAGTGCAAAATTTTCTCCCCTTTATTTTGGGCCTCAGCATAAAATGTAGGCAAATGAATAGATTGGTTTAATGCCACATTAGAAACAACCTTAGGCATAAAGGTAGGGTTAGTACGCAGGGAAACCCTATCCTTATGAAATATCAAGAAGGGTTCCACTGCCATTAGAGCCTGTAATTCAGATACCCTTCTAGCAGACGTAATGGCTAACAAAAAAGCAGTCTTCCAAGACAAAAACTTCAACTCCGTAGTAGCTGCAGGTTCAAAAGGAGGTAAAGTGAGCT
This sequence comes from Protopterus annectens, assembly GCF_019279795.1. Taxonomy (NCBI): domain Eukaryota; kingdom Metazoa; phylum Chordata; order Ceratodontiformes; family Protopteridae; genus Protopterus; species Protopterus annectens. The sequence continues at coordinate 1,357,095,595 of NC_056725.1, forward strand.
TTTCCAACACAAAATTGAGATCCCAGGAAGGAGTAGGAGCTCTAAGTGGGGGTCTTATGTTTTTTGCCCCTCTAAGAAATTGCTTAAACAAAGGGTGAGAGAATAAAGGAGGGTCACAGTCATAGTGAGCAGAAATGGCTGCAGCATGAACTTTTACAGAGGAGAAAGACAAACCCTTGTCTAATAATTCTGTAAGATACTGAAGTGAAACACTCAAATTAGGCACAGAGACATCAAAGCTCTTTGCTTTGCTCCAAAGGAAAAATCTCCTCCATTTATCAGCATAAACTTTCCTGGTACTAGGCCGTCTGGCCTCCAAAATGACATTTAAAACTTGTTGAGGAAGCTGCGACCCCCCAGGGTCTAAAACAGAATATGCCAAGCTGTCAGATGCAGGGACTGTATCCTGACATTGCGGAAATGATTGCTTGCCTGGGACAAAAGGTGTGGAACTGATGGCAAAGGCCAAGGAGGCTCCCGTACTAAACTCCTCAGCAGAGGGTACCAGTGCTGACGTGGCCAATCTGGAGCTATTAGAATCATGCAAGGCTTGTCCTGTCTGACCTTCAAGAGCACCTTGGGTAGAACAGGCAGAGGAGGAAAGGCATAGACGTGAAGGTTGTTCCAACTGAAAGATAGAGCATCCACTTTCCAAGCTTTTGGGTGAAATAGCTTTGTGCAAAACTTTGGCAGTTGGAAATTTAGTGGAGAAGCGAACAGATCTATGTTCTGAGTCCCCCAAGCCACAGTCAACTGTTGAAATACATGAGGATCCAATTTCCACTCGTGTGGATCCACCATCTGTCTGCTCAAAACATCTGCTAAGGAGTTCTGTGCTCCCGGCAGAAACCTTGCCTGAAGAGAGAGGGGCAAACTGAGAGCAGTCTCCCACAAAATCATAGCTTGTCTGCAAAGAGGGTACGAATGGGTTCCCCCTTGCTTGTTGATGTACCACATGACTGTTGTGTTGTCTGTTTGAATCTACACCTGTCCTGGTTGCAATAGATCCTTGAAGGCCATCAGGGCAAATTGGACTGCTAACATCTCCTTCGTGTTGATATGCAAATGTAGTCTGGGAGGCCACGTGTCTTGAACCCATTTCCCATTGAAGTGTGCTCCCCATGCCATGTCTGAGGCATCTGTCGTTAAGCTCTGACTCATCTCTGGTCAGGTCACAGAGAGTCCCTTGTTTAGGTGACATTCCTGAGCCCACCACAAGAATTCCCTTTGGATGCAAGGTATTATCTGAAAGTGTCCAAATTGTGGCAGTGTTGAGTCCATACGCTTTTGAGATACCATTGTAGCTTCCTCATATGCAGTTTGGCATTGGGAAGCACCAGAATACAAGATGCCATGAACCCCAAGGCCTGAAGGACTGTCCTTGCAGTCAGCCTGGACCGTAGAGATAATTGCTGGAAGTAGAGGGCAAGATTTCTTTGTTTGTCCGGGGTCAAGAACGCCATCTGAGAGGCTGTGTTCGGTCTCAAACCCAGAAAGCACATGTCCTGAGAGGGTACTAGACTGGACTTTGTTTCGTTCACAGAATACCCTAGGTACCTTAACACTGTCATAACATACTGAAGATGGTGAAGTAACTTGACTTTGTCTTGAGCAAGAATCAGGCAATCGTCCAAATAAGGATAAATTTGTATTCCCCGTAGTCTTAAGAAGGCTATCACCGGAGCCAGGACTTTTGTGAACACCCTGGGCGCAGTAGATAAGCCAAAGGGCAACGCAGAGAACTGATAATGAAAAGTGCCAGTCCGAAAACACAGGAACCTCCTGCAGCTGGGCCTGATAGGAATGTGAAGATAAGCCTCTTTGAGATCCAGAGTTACCATCCAGTGATCTTTGCCTAGTAGAGGCAGAAGCTGTTGTAAAGTTAACATCTTGAATTTGGGAATGTCCAGGTATGTGTTGAGAATAGATAAGTCCAGAATTGGCCTCCAAGTGTTTCCTTTCTTTGGTACCAAAAACAGGCGAGAATTAAATCCTAGGCCCACTTCTGACGAAGGGACCCCATGGATAGCCCCCATTTTCAAAAGTAAAGAAATCTGTTTGTGAGCCTCCAACTTTTGCTGAGGAGGAACGTCTGGCATGCCTCTGAAAGGAGGCAAGGTGTGAAAATAAAACTTGTAGCTTCGGTCTATAATGTCCAACACCCATTTGTCCTGGGTGACTAAAAGCCAATTTTGCCTGAAAAGTGCCAACTTTCCTCCCAGAGGAGCTGCCAGACAGGAGGGATCTGGCAGCTGGAGATACAGGTCATTGGGTCTGTTTACGAAAAGGCTGACCCCTGCCCTCACCTGAAGATTGTGCAGGGGAACTCCACGTCCTAGGCCTGAAAGAACCCTGAGCATGAGCTCTGCCCCTACCACGTCTAGATCTGCCCCTAGACTGTAAATCAGAAGAAGGATAAGCCCATCCCTTAGTAGGCCAATTTCTGCTAAACTTAGGGGGCTGCACCTGTAAAAAATCCTTAACGGTCTGCATAGACTTAGCTTTGTCTTCCATTTTCTTCAAGACTGACTCCACAGGAGAACCAAACAGAACTTCAGATTGAAGGGGAGCATCCAAAATTCGAGCTTTAACATGCTCTGACAAGTTCTGATCCTTAAGCCAGGCGTGCCTACGAATAACTGATCCAGTGGCAGCCACCCTGGAAGAAGCCTGTAGAGCATCAAAACCACACTGCAAAGAATGCTTACCCCACCTGATCAGAGGCATGAACTAAATCCTGCAATTCCTTACACTCTATGCCCTCTGCCAAAGCATCTACCTTAGATTTTAACTGACTTAGGAGAAAATTCTGGTATTTCAGCATATGAAACTGGCAATTCAAAGCCCTCATTGCTAGAGTGGAAGAGGTATACACTTTTTTACCCCACCTATCCAAAGCTCTAGAATCTTTATCCATAGGAACTGGATTCTTTACAACAGAAGCCCTGACACCCTTAGGACCCTGGCTAATAGTTTCCGGGTCAGCTCTTGGACTCTTACACAAATATTTATGAGCCTCTGGCACTCTGTAATACCTGTCTGGCTTGACCGGGGCCGGAGGCAAAGAATCAGGATTAAGGGAAGCTTCAGAGAAAACATCCTGAACAACATCCAAAACAGGGGGTATAGCCAAGGGCCTATGTTGTGGTAAAAGCAAAAATTCCCTAAGTCTCTTTCGAGAATCTGAGAAATCCTGACCTTCCCACTTAAAATGCTCCCTCATGGAATGCAGGGTTTCTGAAAAAAAAAAATCCTCTGGAGGGGAAGCAGAAGGACTAGAATCCTCTGCATCTGAATCAGAATAAGGAGGAAAATCCTGAATGTCTTCAGCCGAAGACTCTGAGTAATCTGAAGAATGCTCCAATCCCTCCACCTCTGGCTCCACCCTAGGCCTCTTATCTGGAGGGGGCATAGAACCCCTGATTAAGGTAATCAAATCTTCTGCCATTTTTAGCATATGCTTTTTTGGTACAGAACCTGCAGAACTAGGGCTGACGCCAGAGGAAGACAAACCAGGCCTGACCTTAGAAGGTACCTTAGAGACAGAAGTAGAAGGCCTAACCACCTTATGCAAAGAAGGGACTACAGAGACCTGAGAGGCCCCCTCAGCCTGACCAGACTCCTGAGAGGCCACATCCTGCAAAATTGGCTCCCCCTGAGACTCAGCTGAAACCTCGGCTGGATCCACAGATTCCACCGTAGTTTCTAAAGAACCGGCGTCTGTAACGGACGACTCATCCTGCTTGGACTTTAACGCTTTTTCCTTACGCTTTTTAGCGGTAGCAGGTGTCGGAGGATCCGACGGCATATTGTAGTTACACCGCTTACCGAAGACAAGCCTAGCACAATCTAACCTACGTTTAATGGTGCGCTTATTAAATCTAGCACAAAAGCGACACCCGACTACGTCGTGCTCAGGCCCCAAGCAAGGAATACAGAGAGAGTGGTAATCCCTATGAGGTATCTGTTTCCCACAAGAAATACAATTATTCACTTTTTCTGACATCCGGATTTAACTGAGGCAAGAAAAGACAAAAATATTCCCCAACGGGGTACTTAGCCCAACTTGGTTTCGGTCTGAAACTCAGAATACGAAAATTTCAGGACGCCGAACGGCACTCGCAAATGCTGCTTCTGCTTCGGACCATGCGGCAAGAAAGACTGAGGATATGGCGTCGGTCATGCGCTTTAGTACCACGGCGTACTGACGTCAGATCTGAGCGACCATGACCGACGCCAGCCTAACACACTTTGGTATTCGGGCCGACCAAGGACAGCGGACTGCCCCACAGGTTATGACTGCAGCAATGTGAGATGAAGAACATCAATGGTGTCGGTGCCAGTCGGCGCCGACACCGAAGCCCGAGCCACATGGTGGTCGGAGCCAGTCGGAGCCGACACCAAAGTGACAGTAACAGTATCGGCACCGATAGCCATCGGTGCCGAGGATTTAGCCAAGTTAGGATCGGCTCCAGCCGGAGCCAATCTCGACTCCGAAGGAGTCGGAGCCAAGGCCGGAGGCTTAGAAACTGAAGCCTAGACCTTGGTAGTCCTAGAAGGCTTGCCCGGAGACGATTTTGCCGGGGAGCCCTCTGGTTTAAGGAGACCCCTTAAAATAAGTTTATTTCTCCTTTCTTGCAGGACTCTCTGGCTAAAAGAGTGACAAATTGCACAGGAGTCCTGCAGGTGGAGAGGTCCCAGGCAGTATAAACAAGAAGTGTGACCGTCTGTCAGAGACATCTTCTGACAGCACGAGTCACACTTCTTGAAGCCTGAGACCCTCTGTTCTTTAGACATAGTGCTTTCAAAACAACACTACACACACAGTCCCGAATCAGACAAGTAAAGTTAAGTAAGAGAAGTAAACTCTCATACACACACCCTGACGGGGGGGGGGATGGGAGGGAATAAAGGCCTGACTAAAAAGGTAAAGAAGGAAAAATAAAGTTAGTCAGAAAAGGCCTCACAATTATCTAAGAAAGATAGAATTCTAAGGAAAAGAGAAAATTTTCTGATTGGGGGCTAAAGTTTAGTAATAATAAACACTTACCAGGAGCTGGTAAAAGGAGGACCTCATCAGCGAAGCGGCAAACGAGATCTGGGTACTTACCGCCTTGCATCATGGGATATGGGGCTGCCTCGAGCTGGTAAAAGTGACTCTCGTGCTTAGCAAGTGCCGAGTCGGAGCAGAGGATCGGCTCCGAACCCATCAAGGAAGAATGAAGGCGAGATTGACAACTTAACATCTGTATTTAACTTAACTCATTCAGACCTGGTTTGAATAAAGCACCAAGCCTGATTATCCAAGAGGATTCTTTCTTATTTAATATATTATGACAGCCAGCTTTGGATGTTCTATTCATTTGAATTTTATCTATAATGGTAAACATAAACTTATCAGTTTGGTGTGTTAAAGTGTGTTTATACAGAGCATTTGAAATTCTTTTGGTTCTAATTTCACTTAGATGTTCACTGATGGGATGTCTACAGGGTCTGGATGTTTGTCCAACATAAAATGCAGAGCAGTTACAAGTAGCTAAATAAATAATCCAGTTGCTACTACGATTTCCAACACACCTAATTTGGAAAAGCTTAACAGTGTTGCAACTGGTAAACTCCTTCGTTTGAAATATATGTGGACAAGCACTGCAATGACACATGGGACACAACCAATTAATGTGTCCCCGAATAAAGTTTTTTGCAAAGTAACTGGTGGGTAATGGTGTTTATAGTGGGTTAGATAGGAATGGAGGACTGAGACTTTTTTGCCGTATGGAGGGATGCCATTTTTGAATTTAACAACGGACTGATTGCAATACGGTCCCTTTTCTCTTCAATTTTGAACTAATGCATTTTCAACAACAAATGGTTGAGTTTGGACATTTTCTCACTTAATTCTTATGCAGATTCAAGGGTTAGCCTGTGTTTTCACATGAATAGCCTATATGAGTTGTAAAGTGGGACGCTATCTTTATATTTGACTTAGTGCATTTATTATCAACCGCATGGTTGGTTTGGACTTTTTGACAATTATTTTCTCAGTCAACAATGCATTTATGTTATGTCTTGCTTAACGACAGTATATTATTCATGATCGGAATGTTTAACATCATTTCCATATTGTAAACATTCAAAGGGCATGTTTTGTTTGTTGTACGAACTTATAAACAACTAAGTTGGGATTTTTGAAGCTTAATATATAACTTTTGATCTAACTAGAATTTACATGTCCTTTTAGGTCTGATGTTTCATACTATGACTAGCTAAATGTTTTTTCTTCGTTTCATTTTTTTCAATACGCTTATTTACTATGGATGTTTTCTAAATACCCAGATAACATCACCCTATGATATATTGGCTCAAATTCCAGTTGGAAAGAAAACATATATATATATTTATTGGGCTGAATATAATATGTAGTCTGCATCTAGTACTTACTAATAACTTTAATGGAAGAATTTTTTTTTCACTTTTGAACATATATATGCTCACAGTTTATGATTTAATATTATGATGTCCTTTTGTGTCTGATATTAACAATATCTGTGGGACCTTAGAGAAGTATTGCTTCACATATTTGGTTTAGAAGTGTCTTGATATTTTCCATTGTTATTTTCGTGGTATATGGATGTGGCCAAACATTGTCCGTTTTTTATATTGAGTGGTATTATTTGGGTTCTACATATGGGCTTAATATGAATAACACATTTAGATTGGATCCCTTTTGAACAGAAAAATTCTTATATTGTTGTTCACAACTTCTCCCAGTTAAACTTTTTTCACAAATTGAACACATTAGACTCAGATTTAAACAGTTTTTTGAGTCTCATTGATTTGAAATGACATGTATAACGTAAAGGTCCTTAAAATTAGGTGACGGAGACGAAGTCGGACACCTCTAACTACTAGGCTGCAATAAATATAGAGCAATGGAAACTGGAATAAACAATATATGACAAGTGGCTAAGACGAAGGTCAGCCACAAATTCCTCTATTAAAACATAATTTCTTTGGAAATATTAAACCCAGTTCTTTGGTTAATTGTTATAACTTAGGGGCTGTTGTGAACAACATCTGTCGAATTGTTGTATTCATAACTTTTCATTTATATATATGTACATATGTTTTGTTATCATGCTTTGCCCATTATTAGAACCTCACTCAATATTATATTTTTAGTGGGTATTAATATAATATACATGCAATCTACAGAAAATATATAACAAATACACAAAAATTGATATACATATATTTTTGCCCATTGATAATTAAAAATTATTACAAAAAACAGACATATTTTGTCCCATTTTTGTACCATGGATATTACTGAAATTTTGCAGGGTCTATCTGCTGATAAGGACAATTTAGAGGTGTTTGGCTTGCAGCCTCTTAAATCTAGTACCTCTATTTCTGGGAAAGAAGACCCCAAATATCTCTGTGGACTATTATTTCAAAAACTAACTAAAAATATAAGGACACTTAGGGCTAATATCTGGCATTTAAAACTTTATAAGGCTTACAAGCTTAAAGACATTACACCACGAGGCCTATGAGTTAGATTTCAACCCTTGGTGGGACAAATTAGTGAGCAATTGTCTCAAGATTGGGCCCAAGCACAACATAAAGCATCCATGGCTTTTGTAGACATTTTAATTTCCTACTATGAAAGAATGATTCAAACTAAGATAGAGGAAGTTACTGTTGACTGTCAAGAAGCCAAGATATAGGAGTCTGAAAGTTTTTTTAACAGTTCTTTATCTCATTTGGCTAAATATCTATCATCATTGGAGGAACAACTTATTAAAAAGAAAACACAATAGTTTCAAAGAGATATTTTAGATTATGAAAAAGGAAAACCTTTTGTTACCCAGAAAAATGTCTGTTTTTCTGACTCGGGTCCTAGAATTAATAACAGAAAAAAAGAGACCAAGATCCATACTCAAAAAACTACACAGTCATATAGTGGCACTTCAGAGGAAGATTCGTCCTCTGCCACTGATTTAGATTCCTTTCCACCCAAGAATCTCCAGTAGCAAAAAGGAAACCACAGGCAGTCCCTTTAGGCATAAGAAACCCGGGGGGGGGGGGGGGGGCAGAAAACACAAATATATCGAACATCCAACAATTACTACAGAACATTGTAACACAGTAAATAATGTGCACAATTATCTCTTCATACCAGTTGTCTGATATACAAAATAAAGTGTTAAACAAGGGTCTAAACTTTGTACCGATTTTGGTTAATGAAGTAAATGATTTTTGTAGATTACTTAACCTCAAAATATTTTTTTCAGACACAACCAACACTCAAAGAGCTATTGCTTTCCAATTTGGTAAATCAAATTTTCAACCTCCTATGGACCATGTGGCCATTTTCAAGGAATGTGTTTTGAAAGATTTACACTTTTCTCATGGATATCATATGATGAGATATAATTTGACTAAAGATGAACAAAATGCCCTACATGATCCAAGTTCTAATCATGACATAGTAATGTTATCAGCTGATAAGGGAGGTGGCATTGTGGTTATGGGACTGGGATATGTATCAGGCTGAGGCTGACGAACAACTGTCGGACCGCTGATTTTACATACCTATGGTTGTTGACCCTACTCCCAATTTTAAGAAAGAAATTGATTCTTTTTTTAGACCTAGCCACTGAGGAAGGCATTATAAACGACAAGATTTGCAAACAGATGAAAGTATCAGCACCCATCCCTCAATACTTGTATTTACTTCCTAAAATGCATAAAAATTCCAACTGTCCTCCGGGACGACCGATTATGTCTGGGAGGGGATCTTTGACAGAATCTTTATCTGCCTTCCTCACTGAATATTTACAGCCTTTACTATCCTAAGTCTAGATTAAAAGACACCACTCAATTTCTTAATATAATTCAAGATGCACAATTGGAACCTGAATGGTACTTATGCACACTCAATGTCACCTCTCTTTACACAAGTATACCACATTGGGCGGGACTAGCGGCCATTCAATATTGGCTGGAAAAATCCAAACTTTACTCCCCTGGTTTCAATACACTTCTTTTATCTTTAACCAAACATGTACTAACCAAGAATACATTTCAATTTCAAGGTCAGACATACTGGCAGGACTGTGGCACAGCAATGGGAGCATCTTTTGCTCCCATTTATGCTGATTTGTTTATGGGATATCTGGAGGAACAACTTATATATGATGACAGCCACAATCTTTTTCTCGATCACTTGGATATTTGGAGACATTATCTGGATGATTGTTGGATGATGTGGCGGGGTGATCAAGCATATGTGCAGGAATTTATTGAATATCTTAATGAGAATAAACGGGGTATTCAGTTTACTCTGCACATTGAATATCAGGAAAATATTTTTCTGGATGTCATTATTACCAGACAGCATGATCATACCTTAGAGACCAAGGTACATTGAAAATTTCCAAAATATAACACCTTATTACATGCTTCCAGCTATCATCCCCGCCACATCATCAACAACATCCCAAAATCACAACATCTACGTACCAAACATATCTGTTCCTCTGAACAAAATTTTCAAATATATCAACATGACCTAACCAATAGATTGCTTACCAGGGGGTATCGTAAGGACTGTATTTCTCGTACCACTACTGAGGTAGATCAAATAGAAAGATCTCACCTTTTAGTCTACCAACAAAGGACTAGTCATGTTAGTACACAAAAATCACAGCCCATTAGACTAGTAACCACTTTTGGAGCAAACACTCATAAGTTTAGAAACATCATTAACAACCATTGGGACATCTTGTTAGCTCATGACCACTTGAATGAAATTCTTGGCCCTCGATGCTCATTTTCATACAGAAGAGGTAGAACAATAAATTCCTATCTTAACCCACTATAAACACCATTACCCACCAGTTACTTTGCAAAAAACTATATTCGGGGACACATTATTGGTTGTGTCCCATGTGGTCATTGCAGTGCTTGTCCACATATATTTCAAACAAAGGAGTTTACCAGTTGCAACACTTCTAAGCTTTACCAAATTAGGTGTTTTGGAAATTGTAGTAGCAACTGGATTATTTATTTAGCTACCTGTAACTGCTCTGCATTTTATGTTGGACAAACATCCAGACCCTTTAGACATCGTATCATTGAACATCTAAGTGAAATTAGAACCAAATGAATTTCAAATGCTCTGTATAAACACACTAACACACCAAACTGCTAAGTTTATGTTTACCATTATAGATAAAATTCAAATTAATAGAACATCCAAAGCTGGCTGTCATAATATATTAAATAAGAAAGAATCCTCTTGGATAATCAGGCTTGGTGCTTTATTTAAACCAGGTCTGAATGAGTTAAGTTAAATACAGCTTTGAATGATTAGGTAATTTTGCTTGACCAATGATTAAACATTCTAATTAGTTCATTTAGCTGATTATGCCAATTTAAGTATACATATATAAGCAAGCATCAGGGTTTTATTCTATTCTGTTTCTCTTTTGCACTGAAGAAGGCTTGAACTTTCAGCCGAAACCGGTTTGCTGTGGATTTTTTATTTTTCAGATTGCCACAATAAAATTTTGGAACCTTCATCTTCCTTTGTGCTGGATTTCTTCGTTTTGGTCTTCACAAGTCTTTGGTTTAATCTGTGCACTTGGTCTACCCTGCGTACTTTTGGTTTAGACTGTCCTGACTAGAAGAACCAGGCAAAAGTGTCCTCTTTCCCCTTTGTCATTTGTTTTATATTTACATCCATTGGCAAAGTAAATAATGGACTCAGAAATTCAAGGATATAATAGGTACGGTAATCATGAAAAGTTGTCTTTACCTGCAGACAATATTATATTGCACCTGGTAAAACCAGAAAAGAACATCTCTGTGTTGTGGAACATTTTGAGATTTTTTTTTTAAGTCTTTTGGAGATTTAAAATTAATGAAGATAAAACAAATGCTACAGCTGTAAATTATGCACCCACATATCACAATAAAATAAAGTATTTAAGAGTATGGGTTTAAAAGACTTCTGTTTTGGCAGATAAGGATATGTGGGAACAGACTAAAAAGATAATACAAAAGCTGAAAAGCAATTTTTTTTATTGATATGGATAGCAAGATACAAGCACTAAAAATGCATCAGTACCTTTATTTTTATATACAGGTCAGGCAAACTTTTAACAACCAGAGGAGAAACTGTGGACAATAACAGAGTTGAAGGAATTTATCTGGGAGGGGAAGAGGTAAGGGTCAGGTGGGATAAGCTGATTCTTCCAAGAGAACAAGGTGGTTTAGGATTCACTGACTGAAAGGGGTATTTTAGAGCTACACAGTTAAAACTCATATACATAAGAAGCAGAGAGCTATAATTAAAAGTGAATAGGGATGATGATGAAATGGGAGAGAATCAAGAAATAAGGACAGTGGGATTTTGAATGCAGATCCTTAAGAAAACAACAGCCATATAGGGTATTATGTTCATAAAGCAGCAGAAGTATTTTAAGAACTAAGACAACATGAGAATGGAGATAGGAGATTTTGCCTGTACGGGTGACTGCAATCAGGGGTACAGGGAATAGGCAAGAGGGAGCTGGAATATATTAGAGAAAACTGTCAAAGGAACCAAAATACTGGGAGCAAATAACTAAAGAGGGAAAGGTAAAATAATGGGAAAAGGCCAAGAAGACATATGGACTGTAGGCTACAGACTAACTTCACTAGCAGAGATTGATATCAGAATATAGGCAAGGAAATCCTACGCGAAAGACCTGCTTTAATATAGTTTTTAGACAAATCTAGAACAAAGACTGCTGTTAAAAAGGGATAATTAGTAGGGCATATGAAATATTACATGATAACTACAGGAATCAATTAGAGGAGGTTAGAAATGATTGTGAAGAGAGACTGGATAAGCAATTTACAAGGGAACAATGGGAGGACATATGTATGGCTGTTAAGTGAGCATCAAATTCTAGAATATTTAGGATTTTTGCTTGCAAGTGTTTGCGCATGTAGTTTTTAAACCCCAAGCAGACTCCAAAGAATTTATCTTCAGGAAGATGGCAAATGTTGGCAGTGTGACTGGGAAGCAAGAGGTAACTAAGAAACTACATTGTATAAATTGAACTTACAATAACAGTATATGTTCGAATGATCACTGCTGCAGTAGCCTTAGCTTTATGGGTTATATCTTGCCAAGGGTATATCCAACGGTCATCTTCCAAAGCTTCAGGGCACCTTTCACATGCCCAACTATCAAGCAGCTCGAGAGGAGTTGACTAAAAGACAATTTTGGGTACAAAGGCCTTCAAAGCTTTCCTGCCAGAAGACAGAGGTAGGCTATGCCCCAAAAGGACAATGTTAGGAATAACAAAAAAACAAATGTCTCCAACCCTGACGCAAAACACACACCAAAAACAAGGGGTATGGAGGGAAGGAGTGGCTACTGTAGCACTAATCATTCGAACACCTGCTATTATGGTAACTTACACAACTGTACTATGTTCTTCACACTGATCACTGCTGCAGTAGTCTTACATATATGTGCAGGGTACAATAGCTAACTATATCTGAGAGGAGGAAGAAGAAGGTTATAGCATGGGTAGATTACGATAGCTAACTATATTTGAGAGAAGGAAGGAGAAGGTTATAGGGGTCCTTGGGAGAATGGTCCTAGCAAAACTTGATCTAGACCTAGAGAAGGAATCAAGCTTATAGTGCTTTGTAAAAGTATATGCAAGAGGACAAAGTAACAGTGTCTAGAATATTTCTAGAATTCAACCTTTTCCAAAAAAGACATAGATGAAGCCAAGGCCCTGGCAGAGTGGGACTTGACCCTGCCTGGAATAGATTTCTCGTGGTGGGTGTGGCAAAAGGTAATAGTCTTAGGCAACCAAATGGTCTTTTTTAACACAGGTTGTCCCTACTTCTCACCTTAATGCTACTGGAGCCGCAGAAATAAAACCAAATGAATTATTTGATGTAATTTAATGTAGATCCCAAATTCATTAACGCACTTCACATAAATGATAAATAACACGCGTTTTCATCCCTCTCCACCAGGACTTCATCAGACAATTCCATGATAAATCTCATACCTTTATATACTTTAATTAATGCATACCTATCCAATAAAATAATACAAACAATTAAAATTGAAATTCAAATATACCAATCTTGTTCATCTATTCATGAATATTAAACAGTACTAATACATATTCATGAAAATAACCAGTCTTGGAATCATTCAAAGACTCTTGTGAGTACAGCTCCCTCAAGTGTGCAAAACCTGCAATAACATGTTCAAATTCTCATATTAAAAGTTAAAAAGTTAATACATTTATTTCATTTAATATTAAATGAAATAAATGTATTAACTTTTTAACTTTTAATATGAGAATTTGAACATGTTATTGCAGGCTTTGCACACTTGAGGAGCTATCACAAGAGTCTTTGAATGATTCCAAGTCTGGTTATTTTCATGAATATGTATTAGTACTGTTTAATATTCATGAATAGATGAACAAGATTGGTATATTTGAATTTCAATTTTAATTGTTTGTATTATTTTATTGGATAGGTATGCATTAATTAAAGTATATAAAGGTATGAGATTTATCATGGAATTGTCTGATGAAGTCCTGGTGGAGAGGGACGAAAACGCGTGTTATTTATCATTTATGTGAAGTGCATTAATGAATTTGGGATCTACATTAAATTACATCAAATAATTCATTTGGTTTTATTTCTGCGGCTCCAGTAGCATTTTGGTGGATTACTGGTTGTGTTTTGTGCTACTATCTACTACTTTTGTGAGTCCTACTTCTCACCTTCACAAGAAATGAGCAACTAATCTGAAGATCTGAAAGACTTAGTTCCATCAAGATAGGACCAGAGTTGTTTATGGACAACCAAGGTATGTAATATCCTTTCTCACTTTTAGGTTTAAGAAAGAAAATGAGGAGATGGATAGTTTGGCTTTATGCAAACTCAGATACCACTTTAGGCATAAAAGAAAGAGTAGTTCTCAAAGAAACACAATTCCTATGGAAAATGAAGTAGGGCTGACTCACCATAAGAGGTTTCAACTCAGATACCCTTCTTGCAATCAGTAAAACTGTTTTCCATGTTAAGGAACTCAACACAGCTAGACTAGCTGGTTCAAATGGAGCAAGTGATAGCTTCTCTAAGACAGAATTAAGATTACAAAGAGGAGCCACCAGTTTACTTGGTGGTCTCCTATGCAAAAACCCCTTTCAAGAACATTTTGACAGAAGACTGCCTTGAAAGATAAGGAACCATGGGCAAACATACTGAAATGGCAGATAAATTAACCTTGAGAGAGGAATAAGGAAGACTAGAAGATAGTCAGTCACACAAATATTGTAAAACCATCAAACAACTAGGCCTGAATGGGTGCTGGTTATGTTGTTGGCGCCAACTAGAAAACCTTTTCTATTTGCTAATATATAACTTTCAAGCAGCAGGTTTTCTTGCCTCCTTTAGTACCTGCTGTACATCCTCAAAAAACAGGTGCCCAAAAGGAATTAAAACTATCATTCAGGCAGTTAATTGAAGATGATTAATGTTGGGGAGTATCAAACACCCCTGTTCTCATGCGAGTACATCCATTCTGCAAGGAAGCTTGTAGTAATCACCCCTAGCCATTCCAAAAGAAGGGAGAAGTATAGTTGCTTGGGCCAGAAGGAGGTCACCATAATGATCTTGGGGAATTCCTTCTGAATCTTCAGAAGTACCCTGGATATTAGTGGAAAGGCATACAAGAACATTCCTGTCCAAAGAAAAGACAGACATCATCCAGGCTTTCTTGCATGGAGTCCTGGAACATAATTCAGCCAGCTGATTGTTCAGACAGGAGGCAAAGAAATCTACTTGAGGAATTACCCACAGATAGCTCAAATCTTGGAAAACCCCTGATCTAGTTTCCATTTGTGAGAGTCTGCCCTGATCCTGCTCAACTTCTCTGTCACAAAGTTTTGCTCTGATGGAATGTAGGATACCTTAAGAGGGAGACTGTGCTGTGAAGCTATATCCCAAACTAACAATGGTTAGGCTGCAAAGGGAGTACAACCTGGTTTCCCTTTACTTGTTGATGTATCAGATGACTGTAGTATTATCTGTAACCACTTGAAATGGTCTCAGCGGCCAAAGATGGTTCACAGAGTTGAGTCCATGATCAGGGCAAGAATCTCCTTAATATTTATGTGCTTGCATCAATCCTTGGTGTCCCACAGCCCCTGCACTTTTATCCCTCCTGAAACTGCTCAATAAGCAAAGTCCAAAGCATCTGTGGTGGCTGACAGCATTGGGGCAGGGAGGGAGAAAAGAGACCTGGATTTAAGGATATCTGTTGTCTCCACGAAATGATTTCTCTTCTGACAGACCTCAGTATTGACATCTGAAGAAATAAAGGGTGTTGATGCTGAGACCAAAGAGATTCTAGATACCACTGTATCTTTTTCATGTAGAGTCTTGCAAGGGGTGTCAAGAGAATCGAAAATGCCACAAAACCCAAAATCCTGAGGTATTCCCTCTCAGAGACTGAAGTCTAAGTGGAAAGCCTTAGAAATAGATCTGGATAAAGATCTTTTTCTTGTGGAAGAAAAGCTCTTTGCAAGGAGCTGTGTAGTTGATATCCCAGTAACATGATCATGTGTGTGGGAGTAAACAAAGACATCTGAATGTTCTCTTGGAATCCTAGCTTATCCAAGAGATCTCTCACCCAAGAGAGAAAATCATGACATTTTGAAAAAGACTCTGCAAAGATAAACAAATATGGAAAAATGTAGATACCTTGTAGCCTATAATGATCTATAACTGGAGCTAGACACTTTGTGAACACTCTTGGTATAGTTGATATTCCAAAGGGTACTGCAGAGAACTAATAATGTGATCCAGACAAATAGAACCTTAAAAAACACCTAAAATCTGGATGTTATGCAAAGCATCTTTTAAGTCTAGTGTTGTCAGGAAACTTGAAAAAAAAGTTAGAGGTAGCAGGTTGTGAAGTGGTATTATTTTTAATTTGGGCACCATCACAAACAGGTTTAGTAAAGAAAGTTCCAGAACTCATTTCCAATAATTTTCTTTCTTTGGCAATAGGAACGTCTTTGAATAAAACCCCTTCCTCACCTGGGAAAGAGGAACTGGTTCTATCACTTCTTGAGATAGCATGTGATGAAAAACAGGTGGAAACAAAAGTGTCTGATCTGCAGGATAAGGAAAGACCCCCCCTGGAAAGGTAAAATTTCCTCCCACTGCCATCTCTAACCCTGTTGAATGATTTTCAGAACCCACATGGCTGAAACAATTTGTCGCCAAAGAGGAAAATGGAGATTCAGACTTTCTGGAAGACATTAGGGGCCGGGGGGGGGGGGTCAGAGGGCCTTGTGAATAGTCATTCATGCTTGTTGGACTGTCCTTGGTTTGGGGAGGTTTGAGACTTGAGCCTCCTTGTCACGTCTTCTTAAACGTTTGTTTACCTGAACTCTGTTGAGAATGTTTGTTCTGTTTTTGCCAAAACTGTATGAGGAGAAAGAAAATCCCATGGAACATTTGGAAAAAGGAGGGATGAAAAATCTTAGAGATTCCTTGGATCAGCTTGCCCTTTTCATTACACTTGTTAATCACCTCTGCACCAGAGGGCCAAACACTAAATCTCTATTGAAGGCAGAATTTAAAATCTCATTTTTTAAATCATCTGGGAGAGTCTGAGAATGCAGCCAAGCAACCCTCCCAAAAGCAGTATAAGTGACCACAGCCCTGGAAGAAGTATCAACACAGTTATACACTTTTTCCCTATACCTATCAATAATTTTCCCATCTTTATTAGAAAGAGTAGGATGGGAATTAACTAAGTGCTTAGTAGTAATGGAGTCAACAGAGGCCACAGCTGCTGCATAAGGTATGGAAATACTGTATAAAAAATTGAAAGACTGAGGAACTTTATACATCCTATCTGCCTTTTTAGGGGCAACTAGATGACTTGAAATAAAAATGCAGGCAGTAAGACACACATCCTCTATCAGGACTGGAGGAATGGGTGTAAGGTTCTGGAAAATCCTTCTGTAATAACTTATAGTATTTTCTGAGGGACAGAGAAACCTCTGTGTTCTCCCACTGAAAACATTGGGATATTCTTGCAACAGTCTCAGAGAAAGAAACACCCTACAGGAAGAATCAGAAACTGAGCTCTCCCCTGAGTCTGAATCAGAAATATAAGGGCAAAACCTTGAATCTATGCCTGCATCTTCCGATTCAGATTCAGAATCTTGAATCCCTTCAGGGAAAAATACATCCTTTTTTCATTTGCCAGAAACTACTGTACAAGAAGGATCAACAGCCTTAATTAAACCCTGAGCAAGTCCCAGTAAACTACTCCTATCCAAACTGAATTTGAGGAGGATTAAATACATGTGTGGTTTTCTGTTTCTTTTGGACAGGAAATACCAGGTCAACTGTGTTATTAACAAAAGACACAGCTTCCCCAGGGATAGACACAGCACTCTGACACATCAGGGAGACCTTCTCTATTCACTTTCCCAGGACTGACAGAAAGGCTCTCTCTTACCCACTGAGGGACTCCAACAGTCACAGAACCCCTAGTTCATAGTGGCTGTAGGTGCTACACCGGAGAGATTTGTCCTAAATTATTTAAGGTACAACAAATGGACACAGCAGAGTTACCCATCTGCAGGTGAGGCAAATTGCTAGCCTACTGTGGTGGCAAAGGCTGTTTGCTAAACTTTTTCTTTTTGAGAATGGAAGAAAGACCAACCATGGGACCGACAATCTGTTCTATACTCAAGCTAAAAATGGTGCCAATGTTCCAGGTAAGACAAGCATCAAATGCTGGGAAAACCACCAGTCCACAAAAGTTACTATTTTGACAGGAAAAAACACAGTAAAAAGCAATTTCAAACTCCATAACAGCCCCACAACAGAAAATTAAACACAATTTCTCCACAGAAAATATGTTCTCCACAGAAAATGTTATCAGTTAGTTTACACTACTTTAAAACTTGCAGAAAAAATGAGTACACTGTTTAAAAGCACATTACAGTTATAGAGATAGTCTATTAAAACACAACACTCCTACCTTTAAAGTAACTTCCCTGAAGAAGAAAGTAATAAAACATCGGGAAATTAAGATAATAGAGGGTTCCCCTCAAAGGGAACTTATCTGCCCAGCAAAAAAGCCCAATCTGATTGCTGATCCTTGAAAGTCTCAGGGGAGCATTCTCTTCAGTGGCAGGAAAGGTCTGAAGGGCTTTGAACCAAAATTTGTCTTTTAATCAGCTCATCTTGAGCTGCATGACAATTTGGGCAGGTAGAAAGTGCCTTGAAACTTTGGAAGCTGGACAGCTGTTATACCCTTGGCAAGCTGTAACCCATACAGCTGACGCTAATGCAGCAGCAATCAATATGAAGAACATCATATGTAAATATTCCCTACAGAGTGTTCTTGTCAGAACTAACAGATGAGCAACTAAGGAAATTATTATATTTTTTTTTAGCTGGGACACAGGATCTGAAGAGCCTAGACGTACTACGGCCTTGTTACGTTTAATTCTGGTGGCTACAAAAAACGATTACTAGAAAATGGAAATCAAAGTCTAGACCAATTGTATTTGAATTATTGAATATTGTAAAAGGGATAAAACAACAGAGATAAAGTAACATGAAGAGGTATCTTTAGTAAAGGATAGGAGCACATTACAAAGAAACAAATATAAATTGTGGGGAAAATAAAATACATGCAGAATAATGTTCTGAAAGAGGACTGAGGTTTAAGGTAAGGCAGGAACCGCGCAATTTATGTAATGTTGGACAGATGACAGTTACATAAAAGTACATACGTGATACATAATGTATGTAACTGGCAACATTTTAATATGGTTTCTTTTCTTTTATATAAATGTATGATTGCCTGTGACTTAAGTCATAATTAAATAAAAGTGTTAAAAAAATCTGTGTATTCGCCATATATTGTAATATGATGTCAGTTTTCACCTATGTATATGTGTTTTCTGTTCTTTTATGTGTGAAGTTTTTCTCCAAAAACCTTCACTGAAAACAGATAAAATTATCCAGTCAGATTTTCCCAGTAAACAAATGACAAAAAAAAACAGAAACTTAAGTCAGCTTATCAAAGGCTTTGGCAAAGTCCCCAACAACTTTCTGTAAAAGGACTCAACAGAAAATGCTGTTGTCTTCATCTACAGCTTTTACAATCACTTAAATAGTTGCATTAACAAGTCAGTACTCATCCTCCCTACGTACAATGATAAATGCACAAACCCCTGTAGTGGAAAACGTACACCAACAAACTGTATATATAATAAAAGAAAAAAAATGATGAAAAGCTATAAGAAGTCTCTATCCTCTAAAGTACAGTTGTGTACACTTACCATAAATTTAGATGTTCGAGTTTATTCACTGCTGCAGTCATTACATTTGGGTAATCCTGCTGGCAGGTTGCTCTCAGCTGGCCTGAGTTCCAAAGTCTTGGGTCCTGCATCAGCTGCTGTCGTCCCCTCCCTGACGTCAGGTCGTCAGGGGTATAAAAGAAGCAGCTGACTCCATTTTCTTCAGTTTTTCTTGCCCCAGATGTCAGGTGCCCCCAAAAAGGGTAGCCAAACTTTATATATACATTCAGAAATACACCAATATAAATTTTACCTTCATCTATAAGCAAATAGACCACATAGGTAGTATAAATCAGAGAAGGAAAGATAAGATAAGGTCCAAAAGAAAAAAGAGGGAAGGCGGATGGGTAACCTGGACTGCAACAGTGAATACACTCGAACATCTACATTTATGGTAATCATACACAACTGTACTATGTTCTTAGTGTTTCACTGTTGCAGTCATTACATTTGGGTAGACCCAAAACTATGGTTGGGAGGCTGGAACTAGACAGCAGTAGGAGCGGCTATGAGGCCCTGTAGAACTGCAGTGGCAAAGACTGCCCTAGATTTAGAGTAGAGTGGCAGATGGTAATGCTTTGTAAAGGTGTGCACTGAACTCCAAGTAGCCGCCTCTAAAATGTCTGTGGTTGGTATTCCCCTGAGAAAGACTGCTGAGGTGGCTGCAGCTCTGGTGGAATGAGGCCTAATACCCTTAAGCACCGGCTTGCCATGGTGTAAGTAGCAGAAACTAATGCAGTGGCCTAACCACTTAGAAATAGTCTGCTTTGAGATAGGCTTTCCTTGTAATCCTGTAGCATATGCCACTAGTAATTGCTCTGTCTTCCTGAAAGTTTTGGTTCTGTCCAAATAGAATCTAAGCTGTTTGTGTACGTCCAAAGAATGCAGAATTCTCTCTCCCTTGTTCTGTGGATTTGGGCAAAAGGTTGGCAGATGGATGGCTTGGTTAAGAGCCACACTGGACACTACTTTAGGCATAAATGTTGGGTTTGTCCTCAGGGAGACCCTATCTGGATGAAAAATGATGAAAGGTTCCACGGCCATGAGCACCTGTAGCTCTGAAACTAGTCTTGCAGAAGTAATTGCTAAGAGCAGAGCTGTTTTCCAAGATAAAAACTTCATATCAGCAGTAGCGGCTGGTTCAAAAGGAGGCAGGGTGAGCTTTTCCAAGACATAGTTGAGGTCCCATGCAAGTATTGGTAGTCTCCTTGGGGGCCTTAAATTTTTGGCTCCTCTGAGGTACTGCCTTAACAGAGGGTGAGAAAAAAGTGGTGGCTCTGTATTGTAATAAGCCAAAATGGCTAAGGCATGAATTTTAATTGATGAAAAAGATAGGCCTTTCTCCAGCATCTCAGTTAAGTATTGCAAAATCTGAGGAATATTTGGTACCACTGTATCAGATCCTTGTGCCTGCGTAAGACTTTCTAGTACTAGGCCTTCTGGCTTCCAGAATGACATCCATCACAGCTTTACTGAGAGGTGTTTTTTGTATGACTACATTATCTGCCATGCTGCCAAGTTTAATGTCCTGAGTTGGCTGTGCATGATCTGATTGTTTTGCTGGGACAGTAGTTGAGGTATTTGAGGTAAGTTCCAAGCTGGATATAGAGATAAGTTTCTTAGCATTGGATACCAGTAATGGCGTGGCCAGTCTGGGGCAATCAGTATCATCTTTGACTTCTCCTGTCTGACCTTTAGGAGCACCTTGGGTAGGAGAGGCAGTGGAGGAAAGGCATATACTGATAGGGCATCCGCTTTCCATGCTTGTCTGTGATGAGTCCTTGTGCAGAATCTTTTTAGTTGGTAATTGAGAGGGGAGGCAAATAGATCTATGTCCAGGCATCTCCATTTCCTTGTTATCATGCTGAAGACTTGTGGATCCAGCTTCCACTCGTGGGGTTCCATGAGGTGTCTGCTTAGTTCGTCTGCCAGAGTATTTTCCTTTCCTGGCAGGAATTGTGCCTGCAGATGTACTTGGCAAGTCAAAGCTGTGTCCCACAAGGTCCTGGCTAGTCTACAAAGGGGATAAGAATGTGTGCCCCCCTGCTTGTTTATATACCACATGACCGTGGTGTTGTCTGTCTATCAGTAGTTGTCCCGGATGAAGTAGATCCTTGAAAACTGTCAGGGCATTTTGAACAGCTAACATCTCTTTTTGATTGATATGTAGATGTATATGGTTTGAGGACCATGTGCCCTGAATGCATCTTCCTGCCATGTGGGCTCCCCAGGCATAGTCTGACGCTTCCGTTGTTAGTGTCTGCCTGGCTGGAGGTAATGTGAATGGCTGTCCCTTGTTCTGGTGACAAGCCTTTGCCCACCATCGAAACTCCTGTTGCAGGCAGGGAATGAGAGTTATATGACTGTTTCCAGGCTGTGGCAATGTTGAGTCCAAACACAATTAGGTACCATTGAAGTTTCCTCATATGCAGTCTTGCATATGGAATTAGTAGGATGCAGGATGCCATGAAGCCCAAAGCATGCAGAATTTTTCTTGCAGATAAATGGGCCTTTGTTGCCAACATTTTGAAATAGGTAGTCAGTTGCCTTTGTTCGTCCGGCGTGAGATAAGCCATCTGGGCAGTTGTATTCAAGCTTGCACCCAGGAATGTTATCTCTTGTGAGGGTACTAGTTTTGATTTCTTTTTGCTGACCGTGTACCCTAGGCATGTTAGAAGTCTTTTGACAAATGCCAGATGTTGAATAAGAATGTCCTTGTTCTCTGCTTGAATGAAACAGTCGTCCAAGTAAGGATATATTTGTATTCCTCTTTGTCTGCAGAATGCAATTACTGGTGCCAAGCACTTTGTAAAGACCCAGGGCGCAGTAGATAAGCCAAAGGGCAGTGCAGAGAATTGGTAACGCACTGAACCAGCCTTGAATCTTAGGTATCTTCTGTATGATTGTCTGATTGGAACATGCAGGTATGCTTCTTTTAGATCTAAAGTCACAAGCCAAGCATTCTTGCCCAGCATGGGCAGAAGCTGCTGCAAAGTCAACATTTTGAATTTTGGAATATCCAGGAAAGTGTTCAAAATAGATAGGTCCAGTATTGGCCTCCAGGCCTTGTCCTTTCTGGGTACCAAGAACAGTCTTGAGTAAAATCGTTGTCCCTGCTCTTGCTTTGGTACTTGTTGAATGGCCCCCATGTCCATGAGGGATGAGACTTGTTTGTGTGCCTCTGCCCATTGATTTTTTGGCAGATCTGGCCAGCCGTTTGCCTTTGGTAGAGTATGGAAATGGAATTTGTAGCCTTGTGACACTATGTTTAGTACCCACTTGTCCTGGGTTATGAGGTGCCAATTTTGAGCAAAAAGTGCTAATTTTCCCCCTAAGGGTGCTGCCAGAAGATAAGTGCTTGGTGCAGGCAGGGGGAAGTCATTGGGACTGTTTTTTGTATGTTTGTGATCTATCTTCTCCAGCTTTGGAGGTAGCAGCACCCCATTGCTTGGGCCTATAAGGACCTTGTGCCTGGGATCTGCCCTAGGGCATCTGGGTCTGCCGCTTTGAGTTCTGTCCAAGGGAGCCCGCAGGATTTTTTGCAGGGGGGTGCAAACCCAGAGCCCCACCCACATAGCTCTCCCCGCCCCCTGCCAACACAGCCCCGCCCAAGTCCACCCAAGCCCCGCCCACACATCCATTCCAGTGTCCCATTACTTGGCTATTTCTCCCCATTTGCCGTAGACACTGTTCAAATCTGTGTGCATACTGTTTTATGCTTTAGTTCTACAATGATTACAGGCAGTTGGATTTAATTTAAAACTTTTATTTCAAACATTATAGCCCAAACACTGAGACATTTACTAAACCTAAACAAAGCAATAGTCTTACAATGAAAACAGACTTGGCATTAAAGCTTCTCTACTTTTGAAACTCACATTCAATGAAACAGCACTGAAATCCATATTCAAAGAAAATGCATCTGGCCAGTGGCAGGTTATTTACCTTTGAACTGTTTTCAAGCAATAGGCTCTTTGCACACTGTTAGGGCCATGCAAGAGTTTTGATTTACCTGATTGTATTAATTATAATTTACAATTGAATTATATCCCTTGTATTATACAGCAACACTTGTTTGAGTGTCTCTGCCGAAGTAAAAGTAATCTGAATAATTCCACATTAAAGATATATGAAACTAATGAAGATGTTGCTAGAAAACAACTGTATATTTCAGTGTTTCATCTACAAATTCAGTGCCTGCTGCAGTCAAAGAATAAATTGCCTATGTTAAATTAAAAAAAATGGTAAGCTGGTATATTGCAATAGAAAATGGATGGCAAGCTGAAAAACAGGTTCATAGTTATTAGGCGTCTCATCCAAAGGAGGACATCCTCAGGACTGCAGCATACGAATGTACATGCTGTAGGAATAGAACCTCAAGCCTCTACATTAAGATGCAAGTATTCTACTTGTGGTGCTACTAACATAGCTTTAAAACTTTATACCACAGTAGAGATACCATTTGCTAAACAAAACAGTTGCACATTGTAAATAGACTTGGCATGAGCAGCAGTAAACTTCACTTCCCTTAAAACTCACAGTTCCTTGAAAATGCACTTGAAAATAAATTCCACCTGCTAACTCTAGCTTGGGCATTTCACTTTCTCTCTCCCTCACAAACATACCATACCCCCTCAAGGCCTCAACCTTAGTGCAAGAAATCTGGACAAAGCCTAAAATAAATAGGGACAGATTATAAATATGGCTCTCAAACTTAGAAAATTGCAAGAGTAACAGGATTTGTGTTAGTATGCATTTTTCTAAATAATATGACATCTAAAACTGAAATCTCATTATTTAGCAACTTCAATCCTTTTTAGGAGGAATATGGGACGAAAATCTGGACATTCTGCAAAAAACCTGGACAGCTGAGGGGTATGCTACCTCCCTCATACACACACACACACACACACACACACACACACACACACACACAAAATAATTCTGGTCAGACTTGAATTAGTTCTGGGAAGGTTGCACTGAACAGCACCGTGCTTGATCTGAAGTGGGTGAAATCCTGGTAGCCAGTGATAACTGATCTGCAGCTCAGCAATGTGGAGCATTAAAGCATTTTTAGCAGAGCATTGTTTCATCACTACCTATTGTGTTTGCACGTAAGCTGTAGTTATTTCAAACATTTGCCTTTCTTGATTACTACAGAGTACATTTACCCACCAGAGCTATTGTGTTTTGACTTCAGTGTGGAGCTTACCTAGTTATTGCAGGGCTTGGCTTTTAAGTAAGGTAGCAATGCTTATTTACCATATACCATTAAAGCCACCCAACTAAGTGTACTAACACACAGACACTGCTATAAGACACTGGTCTCCAATAAAATGTAATGAGCTTCTGAAAATACTGTAATCCTGTCCTTTTATTACAAATACTGTCATATGCATTTCAATACCCAAGGCTTATACATTATCTAGTTATGTAAATATTCTCTGCATGGCAACAACGAAAAGGCTTTCAATGCTGGTAATTCTTTAACAATATGCTTACTAAAGCTTACTTGCATCTTACAATCTCCGACAAGCTTACCTGATGTTCATTAAACCATGGCTACTTAAACAGAGCAACAGGGCACTGTGACAGCATGCAGTTCCTGAATAATAAGAAGCTTAAATCAACAGTATAAAAATCTGATAGAAAACCAGAACATTCTGCAAAATCAAGGACAGATGAAAAGCCACGGTCGTATTTGTGATCTACCTTGGATGGGGGAATGCTCTGCACACTTACACTGCGTAACTGCTCCTTGCCTTCCTTGGACACATCCAGAGCCACTACAATGGAGGGTGGGGTGAAATAAGTATGTCATAATTTGAAATGTCTCTGGCTGACAGTGATGGCTCTAACACTCATACCTCTCAACATCAACCAAGGCAGCAACAAGCGTAAAGGACTGCCACCAGTTCCGTAGTAAGAGAAAACAGTTTATTCCAAATATTCCAAACCACAAAACACGTATTTCATTTCATTTATGAAATATGTGGTTTGGAATATTTGGAATAAACTGTTTTCTCTTACTACGGAACTGGTGGCAGTCCTTTACGCTTGTTGCTGCCTTGGTTGATGTTTTGAAGTTATATAGCAGTGACTGTCTTTTGGACTCATACCTCTCAACTTCAGAGCAAGAAATCTGGACAAAGCCATACATAGAACTAGAAGTGGGACACAGGCCCAAAAATAAGGCCAGATTTTAAATATTGCATTATTAACTTAGATAATAGAACAGTAGTAGATCTTGCATTAGTACGAATTTTCTGAAGGGTATAAAATCTGAAACTCAAATGTCTGCCATTATTTTCTAACTTCAATCTTTAATAACTTGCCACTAATTAGTCAGAAAACCACAAGTTTATGAAAAACGGACCAAAATGTGATGCAAAAATACCTGTCAAAAAAGGGACACCTTTTTAGTATTAACATTGTTAACTTGAGCAGCTAACAAAATAAGAGCATCTACATGCATTTCTGAAATAAAAGTAATCTATAACTCTGATCATTAGTTATATACAATTGTAAACCCTCCACATTCTTCCAAAATTGCCATTTTGGAGGAGGGATTATTAGGGGAGAGCAACTTTTGAGCCAAAATTGGGGACAATTGAGAGGTTTGGATATTCCTAATCTACAGTGATTTGCACGTACCTCTCAACCTCTTAATGCAGGAAATCTGGACAAGGCCAAATATATTGGGGGAACATACAAACACTACTAAAAATTGCTCTTATTAGCATGCATTTTTCTGAAGGTTATGACGTCTGAAACTATGTGTCATTTAGTGACTTCATTCCTAAATGATTTGCTAGAAAACCACAAATTTTATGAGGAACAAACCAAAAATAAGAAGCAAATATCTGTTCATTCTGCAAAGATATGGACAACTGAGAGGTATAGTTCAATCAGGGCTGTCTGAGTTCGCTACCCCCCCCCTTCACAAAATCATGGTCGAATGGAGCCTCCCCTTGCAGCCATTCCAATGTCCCATTCCTTGGTTATTTTGCCCCATTTACCATAAACACTGTAATGTGCATACTGCTTTACTTCTGCGATGATTTAGGATTTCATTTGAACATTTTATTTTGCATTTTACAGCACAAACCCTAATACATATCTGTTAAACAAAGCAATGCAGCAGTCTCACAATGAAAATAGACTAACATTAAAACTTCACTGCCCTTGAAACTCACATGCATTGAAACAGCATTGAAACCCACATTCAAAGAAAATACATTTTGCCAGTGGCAGATAAATATTAACTCTGGGCTGTCTTCAAAATCATAGGCCCCTCGAACATAACATACACATGCACTTTGATACACCTTCCTGACTGTATTACATTATATTCCTTGTACAATACAGTACAGTTGTTAGAGGACATTTCAAAATTATTGTTTTGAACATTTTTCCAGTAAACAATGAAACAAAATGCATACACCACTGACAAAACTGCCCAATTCAGAACATTTCCATCATAAAAGTCTACTTAACCTTCTATAGTCCACCAGTATCAGTAAAAATATGCACAATCTCTGTAAAATCCACATTAAAGAAATTTGTAACTAATAAAGAGGTTGCTGCTTTATATGTCATTGTTTAATCTACAAATAAAGTGCCTGTTACCCTTGAAGAATAAATTGCCTTTGTTGCATGCAATAAAAATGATAAGCTAGTAATACTGCAATAGGGAATGGATAGCAAACTGATAACAGGTTCATAGTTACTAGGTATCTTTACCAAAAGGACTGCAGCATCCATCCCTTTACAACACAGTACAGTATCAGCAATGCATCTACCTACTGTGGGAGTAGAACCCACAGCCTTCAGCATCAAAAGCAAGGACACTATCTGTTGTGCTATTAACAATGCAAGCAGACTAAACATAAGCAGCACTAAACTTTTGCTTCCCTGCAGCTCTCAGCTCATAAAATCTACTCGACACTCAGCTGTATCTCTGAACTTTGCAGCACAAGAAATCTGGAAAAAGCCAAAATTTATTGGGGGGGGGGGGCAAAAGGCCAAAAACAAGGGACACATTTTAAACATTGCTTGTATAATGTTGGAAAGTTGCTAGAATAAAATGCTGCGTTACCACCATACATTTCACTGCCATGTCTTGAACCCAGAGGACCCTGTGCAAAACAGTCAGAGCAACATACCACTACGCCAGATCAGCTGTTTTGTGAAACAGGAAGACTGAAACTTAAATGGCTACCATTTAGTGAATTCAGTTCTCACCATAGCACAGCTGTCAACCTCTTAGCACAAAATACCTGAACAAAGCCAATAATGGGTGAATACAACCCCCAAACATTCAGTGAATTCAGTTCTCACCATAGCTCTCAACCTCTTAGCAAAAAAACACCCGGATAAAGCCAGTAATGGGGGAATATAGCTCCCAAACATATTCAGTGAATTCAGTTCTTACCGTAGCTCTCAACCTTAGCACAAAACCTGGATGAAGCCAATAAATACCTGAACAAAGCCAATACTGGGTGAATACAGCCCCCAAACATATTCAGTGAATTCAGTTCTTACCATAGCTCTCAACCTTAGCAGTCCAAGACATGATCTCATCATAAATCAAAAACACATTTCTTAAAAATATTTACAGTACAGTAAAACAAATTCAGTATTTAAGATACACATAGCACATTTTATACCACATGTGCAAAGCATTTTTCAGATTGACATCCTGCATGAATAAAGTAAGGATGTAGGAAAACAAGTGCGACCTTCAAAGCTCTTTGTTATAAGCCACTGAGACTTTTCAAAAAGCCATCCATCTTCCCAGTGACTGCTAAATTAATTTTAATCAATGATGCATATGCTACTCTATTACCTGTATGTTTCATAAATAATTTACTAAAACATCATTAATGCATCAATAAAGCTCACTTGGCAACATCAGAAGTAGAGAGATGAACATGACGCAATAAGCTGCTCCATCCATCCTAAATCTACAAACTTTCTGTAATGCCTCTGCCATATCTTCTGTTCAGCATCAATACCCCCACACCCTTTGTGGGCAGCCTCATGTGATTAATTCATACAGAATTCACTGTCCTACATCCCTGGAAGAGTAATATCACACTCTCTAAGAACAGTTCCAAAGCAGATAACACACTGGTATGGAAAATAGTTTAGGATTCGTAAGGGAACATTAGCATTACAGGATAATGCTTAACTGCATGAAACATTCTGCAAGGGGTTGTGCTGTGGTTGATATATGGTATATGTTGGGTGGGAGGACTTGTATGCATTGTAGACTGGGAAGGTCTATGGAGATTCCTAACCTGAACAAGTAGTCATTCCTATAGTTCTGATAAACTAACATGAACAACAACTTTTACAAAGATGAAGACTTTCATTTGAAAATACCTAATTATCTTACTTGCACACACCTCTCAAACACTTAAAACCACACACGCACACACTTACCTCTCACTTGTACCCTCGTCCCAACATCTTTTAACATCCCCGGCCCTAACTACCTATTTCTTACTTGCACACACCTCTCAAACGCTTAAAAACACACGCACACACTTACCTCTCACTTGTGCGCCGTCCCAACATCTTTTAACATCCCGGCCCTAACTACCTATTTCTTACTTGCACACACCTCTCAAACACTTAAACGCACACACTTACCTCTCACTTGTACGCTCGTCCCAACTTCTTTTGGATTTGAAATTCCGCGCGCGGGGTGGAGGAGGCGGAAGCTAAAGACGTAAGCAAACAGTCGCACAGCCGGAACAGATGAAATCATGTCGCAAACACCTGTTCCGTCTGTGCGACTTGACGCAAAGAAAAAAAAAAACATTTTTTTTTTTTTTTTTAAATTAAAAGAAAATGAAGTCTCCAGGCCAGCCGAATCCAGGGGGGTGCAAGTGCACCCCCTTGCACCTGCCTGCGGGCGCCCTTGGTTCTGTCTGAGACAGGAAAAGACCAATTTTTTGTAGGCCAGTGTCTACTAAACCTAGGTGGCTGTACTTGTAAAAAAATCTTTGACTGTTTGCATAGATTTAGATTTGTCCTCCATTTTCTTTAACACCTATTCTGCCTTAACACCAAAGTATCATGCTGCAAAGGTGCATCTAGTAATTTAACTTTAACATGATCAGGCAGATTTTTTGTTCCTTTAACCAAGCATGCCTCCTAATTACAGAATAAAGGTTCGGCTTGTATTGTCAGGCTCTGGAATGCATTGCATAAGTGGAAATTCCTTAAGATTCCAAAAGCAGGCTAAGTTATTTCTTACACTTATTTCACTGAATTGCACTTCTGAAACGCTTATAATTGTGCTATACAGTTGATCTACTATATTTTTGCACTGTTATAAAGGATTTTTATTGTTTCACTACATTTATGTACTGTTTTAAACTATTTTAACATTACTTAACTGTAAACTGCTTTTACATACTGAGAGTTGTATTTTCTGTTTGTGAGTGCTCTATCCGAACTTTTCTGTGCATTTTTGTCTGTTAAAAGCATTCTCGAGTCTGCTCCTTGATCTGCTTAAAACTTTCATTTAGTGGCTACAGCTAGGAACTGTAATTCCCACCTACCCACCCTAGTGTTGTGTGTTCTTACACTTGGTGGCTTTGCAGTTGCCCGCCCATACTGTATATTTGATCTGTGACACTCCTCCCAGTGTAGTGTCATTAGTTCACTCAATCTAATACAGAACATTTGTGAAGGCCAACCCACTCAGATTCTTAACGTTGAATTAACTTCTGTTCCAGCTTTCTCCATTTCCACTTTACTGGAAAAAAAAAATTCTAAGCTTGCTTCCCCCCTTTCCTGTGGCAGGTCAGATACGGATTTGCTGTGTCCAGGACTGTTTGTGAGCTCCTAAGCCCCCCCCACCACTTAACTGGGGTTAAACTATTCCTGGTGCCATAAAGTCTGTTTTTCAAAATTTCCCTTGCAACTAGCCAGCTGGTTAGTTTTAGAACTCATCTTTTTCTTTGATCTCAGCACTTGTTCAGAACTCATTGTAAGCGCTAAATAAGGTACAAATTACTACAGCACTCAACTTTCCTCACTTGTCTAGAGGAAAACAGTTTTTAGTACTTAATAAATAAGCACCTATTCAGGCATGTCTAAAGGTCAGCTCCCGGTGTTTTCTCCTGTCTACCTGATGAATCTGGGCATCTTGGGACAATGCAGCAATTGCCTCATGTACACAGACAACCCTCTCCTCCTACCACCCAACACTACGACCTGTGAGTGATGCACTTATATAGCCAAACTGGAAGCAAAGCTCTCTTTACCAAAGACTGGCCTAGGCAGTCAAGAGGAGAAGGTAAACACTTGCACCGCACCACACTCATCACATAGTCCCTCAAAACCTACATAACCAAAACACACACACAGAACCACAAAACACACACCTACATTCGCGGAGGCTCTCAGTACTAATCTGTCCAAACAACAGGGACCTCCAAAGCAGAAATGCAAGCAACTTCCACCCCCCAACACAACCCAAATGACACATAGCCCACATACTCAGTATGCCACTCAACTACAGCCCATAAGGCATAACGTACCCAACACTCTAATCATAGGTGACTCTATACTCAGGCACACTGATGTTCCACTCACCAGGCTAAACCAAGGAAAAAGTTACTGTCAGCTGCCTGTCAGGTGCAAGGATCCGCCACATAATGCACGCACTCAGGTCACTCCACAACAAGTACAAATATGACTCTATCATTGTCCATGTTGGTGTGAATGACCTGAGACGTACCTACCTGGACTACATGAAAAGAGACATGGAGGAGCTCTCTGATCTTGTATCCCAGGCCGGTATGACCCTAGCCCTGAGTAGCATCCTGCCATCACCCAGAATGACACCACAGTACAAGGACAAAATGATTGACTTTAACAACTGGCTAAGTTTCTGGTGTCATTCTAAGGGAATCCAGTATCTGTTTGCCTGGGATGACATGATCAAGAGACCACGCTACTTTGCCAGAGATGGCCTGCACCTGTCGCCCTTGGGATTCTGGATACTGGCAAAGGCTCCTGCCACCCCTGTAGTGCCTTTTTTAGGCAAGGTTCAAATGACAAATTCACCACTGTAACAGGTACAAGCAAGCAAAATCTGAGGGTAATGCTACTCAATGCTAGAAGTCTAAACCTCAAAATGCACTCACTCGAGGCACTCCTTAAAATGGAGGACACTGACATCTGTGCAGTGACAGAGACCTGGTTCAAAGCTCCAGAGAGCACCCCTGCATTACCAGGCTATAATTCATACCACACCTTTTGGCCACCAAACCCGGACCGAAACACTAAAGGTGGAGGCGTGTCCATATTCATTAAGGATATCCACACCTCCAAGCTAGTTGCTCAGCATAATGCATCCGAGATTATCCAAGTTCAGCTAACTCTGGGCAAAACCGCAATCCAGATTGTAGCTTGCTACACACACCCCCACCATGCCCCAGGATTCCCACTCCTCTTTTCTTGATATACTGCAAAATATTAAGGTACAACCCAACACTCTAATAATGAGTGATTTTAACTACCCTACCATTAACTGGGAAAACTACTCATGTACCAACTCTTTTGCTCAACGTTTTCTGGAAATCATCAATTCCAATGCTTTGGATCAACTTATCCACACCCTCACCAGAGGCAGCAATATCCTAGACCTGGTGATCACCAACATGGGTGACCGGTGTTCCACACCAGAGGTCAGCTCCTCGTTGGTCAGATCTGACCACAAGCTAATCACCCTAGACATCCACATCCCGCTCCCACACCCCATTAGGAAAACAACAGTAAAAAATTTCTCCAAAGCCAACTTCACACTTCTTAAGACAGAAGTAGCAAACTTCATGACACTCATGCAGATGGACAATAGAGGTACGACTGCTGAATCCTACACAAATGCACTTTATAAGCACGTACACGAGTGCATGGATCGTGCTATCCCTAACAGAACCAAGATGCTATCCTCCAAAAAAAGGAAGCCAATCTGATGGTCTTCTGCCATAAACAAACTCTACAACAGAAGAAAGAAACTGATGCAAAAAAAGAGTAAAATCCCACGATTGGAGGAACTCCCTGGTCAGCCTCAGTAAGAAGCCGAGATCCCTCATAAAATCCTCCAAAGCTAGTTATGAAAACAAAATTGCCACTGATTCTAAAGACAACCACAAAGCATTCTATAGCTATGTCAAACATCCCAATGGCAACACTCAGATCTGCTCTGAGTTACAGCACAATGACACTAAATATACAGAACCAGCCGATACTGCCAACATCCTGGCAGATAAGTTCAGTGCTAACTTTACCCCCCTCTCACCCCCTAAAGGGCCCATCTTTATACCGGTAGAATGCAAAGTTCCTGTAATCATGGCTGCACAGGTAAAAACTTCACTCTCCAAAGCCAAGAACACAGCATCCATGGGACCTGACAACATCCCAAGCTGCCTTCTACATGAACTACAGAATGAACTGGCAGCCAACCTAAGTACCATGTTCAATCATAGCCTCACCTCAGGATTTGTGCCCATTGAATGGCGCACTGCGACAGTTATCCCACTCCACAAAGGGGGGGCCACAACAGACCCTGGGAACTACCGCCCCATTAGCCTGATGAGCCTCGTCTGCAAGGCCATGGAACATATCATCATGGAACTCATAAAAAAAGACATTGGAGATCTCCAAACCCTGGACCCCACACAGTTTGGGTTTGTAAAAGGCAGATCAGGTCTCCTAAACCTGATAGACTTCTTTGAAGTAGTCACCAAAGCCATAGATGAGGGTAAGGTGGTTCACACAGCCTATCTAGATCTCGCCAAGGCATTCCACACCACCCACTCTGGAATTATAGATAAACTCACTAAACTAGGTACAAATCCCTATGTCACAAGATGGGTTGCCAACTGGCTTACTGAAAGAACCCACACTGTGAAACTAGCAGACTCCAAATCAGACTTCAGACCAGTGACAAGTGGAGTACCACAGGGTTCAGTCCTGGGTCCTCCCCTGTTTGGTATCTACTTCTCTGAAGTACAGACAAACACAGAAGGTCTTTGGCTAACTAAATTCGCAGATGACTGCAAACTAGGAGCCATAATTGAAACTCCTAACGATGTGGACATCCTACAAAAGGGCCTCACTGAGACAGATGCCTGGTGTCAAAGACATGGTCTCAAGCTCAATGCCAAAAAGTGCATTGTCATCCTCTTTGGTAAAAATTCTGTACCCATGAACTACCACATAGGCGGTAGTCTACTTAACACTGAAAGTGTGATAAGAGACCTTGGGACACAGGTGGACAGTAGTCTCTCCTTTGATAATCACATTGCTAAAGTGGTCAGGAAATCCTTCTACGTGGCACACCTCATCACAAAAGGTTTCTCATCCAGAAAAAAAAGAGGTCATTGTTCCCCTCTACTCATCACTCATTAGACCCCTTA
This sequence comes from Protopterus annectens, assembly GCF_019279795.1. Classification (NCBI taxonomy): domain Eukaryota; kingdom Metazoa; phylum Chordata; order Ceratodontiformes; family Protopteridae; genus Protopterus; species Protopterus annectens. The sequence continues at coordinate 1,357,129,475 of NC_056725.1, forward strand.
TAGAGTACAACGCCCCTTTTGGTATGTACCTCACAAGACATCTACAACAACTGGAAAGGCTGCAAAAATACCTCACAAAGAGGATTACTGGCCTCAAACAGATGCCTTATGCAGACCGTCTCAAAAAACTCCAGCTTTACTCCATCACATATCGCCTACTTAGAGGTGATCTCTGCCTAACATACAAAGCTATGTCAAACCCAGAGCTGTTGGACATGCTCCACTTAAAGAAAAGTACAGTTTTGTACCTACCATAAATGTAGATGTCCGATAGGTATGCATCTGCAGTCATAACATATGGGTTGTCCTGCCTCAGGCAGCCCTTCGGTCGGCCGGATTCCAAAGTCTGGGTCTGGCCTCGGCTGATGTCGCACTTCACCCGACGTCATCGTTCCTGGGGTATAAAGGCATCAGCCGACGCCAATTTCCTCAGTGTTTCTTGCCCCAGATGCCAGGTGCCCTCTAGGAAGGCTCAATTTGGATAAAGTAGAAAATTCCAAACAGTAGAAATCAAAAGGAATATATACATATATACATACAAACAAATACACCATAATAGATTCCCCCAGCTAGCTAAGAGAGGGGTAAGTACCCTAGGAATACCACAGAGGGGAAGGAGGGTGGGTAATCCTGACTGCAGATGCATACCTATCGGACATCTACATTTATGGTAGGTACAAAACTGTACTATGTCCTTCAAGGATGCATCTGCAGTCATAACATATGGGTAGAATACCATAGCCAAACTGGGGGAGGAGGCACTAAGATAATGATGGTGTAGTTAAGATCCCTTGTAAAACTGCAGTTGCAAAACCTGCTCGGGATCTGGAGTATAAAGGAAGATTGTAATGCTTGGCAAATGTATGCACGGAGCTCCAAGTAGCAACTTCTAAAATGTCTTTGGTAGCCACTCCTCGTAGGAAAGCTGTAGTGGTGGCTGTAGCTCTTGTGGAGTGAGGCCTGATATTTTCAGGAGTTGTCTTTCCATGAAAAGAGTAACAGAATCGAATGCAATTTCCTATCCATTTTGAAATTGTCTGTTTGGAAATTGCTTTTCCTTGCACTCCTGTTGCATATGCTACCAGAAGCTGGTCAGTTTTTCTGTTGGTCTTAGTTCTGTCCAGATAGTAGCGCAGTTGTCTGTGTACATCCAAGGTGTGTAGTAGTTTTTCCCCCCTAATCTGTGGGTTAGGGAAGAATGTAGGTAAATGAATAGCTTGGTTCAAGGATACTCTGGATACCACCTTTGGCATGAAAGTAGGATTGGTTCTCAGAGACACTCTATCCTGGTGAAAGATAAGGAAAGGCTGCACTGCCATTAAGGCCTGTAACTCGGATACCCTTCTTGCTGAAGTGATTGCTAGAAGGAAGGCAGTTTTCCAAGATAAGAACTGTAAGTCTGCTGATGCTGCTGGTTCAAAAGGGGGAAGTGTTAATTTTTCCAGCACAAAATTGAGATCCCATGCAGGTAGCGGTGGTTTCCTTGGAGGTTTTACATTTTTGATCCCTCTTAGAAATTGTCTGAGGAGAGGTTGAGAGAAGATAGGAGGATCCATGTTGTACTCTGCTGAAATTGCTGAAGCATGAATCTTAATGGAAGAATAGGACAGGCCATTATGGAACAGTTCTGCTAAGTATTCTAGGATGTGTGCTAGGTTTGCCAGTGTGACATCTGTTCCCTTTGATGCACTCCAAATGAGGAATCTCTTCCATTTGGCTGAGTATGTTTTCCTTGTGGAGGGTCTGCGAGCCTCCAGGATAATGTCCTTGACCCTCTGAGATAAAACAGGTTGGTTTTCCTTTATGCAATTTTCCAGGCAGTTAGCTGCAGTGTTTTCAAGTTTGGATGCAGGGTCTTGTAGTTGTTCTGTGTTAGAAGTAAAGGCCATAGAGGTAGAGGCCATGAGTTCGTCTGAGACATGCTTCTCAGTAGTGGGTACCAATGCTGCCTTGGCCAGTCTGGAGCTATCAGAATTACCTTTGGCTGTTCCTCCCTGATCTTCAGTAGAACTTTGTACATCAATGGGAGAGGTGGAAAGGCATAAACTGTCATGGCCTTCCAGCTGAAAGAGAGGGAGTCCACCCTCCAGGCTTGTGGGTGGTATTCTCTTGAGCAGAATTTCTTCAGTTGGTGGTTGAGTGGGGTGGTGAACAGGTCTATCTCTGGCATTCCCCATGTCTTTGTTATGGTTTTGAAGATGTCTGGATGCAGCATCCATTCGTGAGCATCCGTGGTAGTTCTGCTTAATCTGTCTGCTAGTGAATTTTCTTTTCCTGGTACGAATCTGGCCTGCATTTGAATGTTGAGATTCAGGCCTAGATTCCACAGATCCATTGCCATCCGGCATAGAGGGTAGGAATGCGTGCCTCCCTGTTTGTTGATGTACCACATGACTGTGGTATTGTCCGTCCTTATCAGCAGGTGTCCTTGCTGGAGGAATGGTTTGAATGCCTCGATTGCATGCTTCACTGCCAGCATCTCCTTTAGATTTATGTGTAGATTCAGCTAGTCTTGGGACCATAGGCCTTGGATACACTTGTCTTCCATGTGTGCCCCCCAGCCTAGGTCTGAGGCGTCCGTGGTGATGGTCTGCCTTGGCTGTGGTTTGTGGAAAGGCAACCCTCTGTTGGTCTGGCAGGCCTGAGCCCACCACAGGAATTCTTGTTTCAGGCATGGAATGATTGGTATCATGGTTTCTAGACTGTGTCTGTGTTGAGACCATATATTCCTTAGGTACCATTGTAATTTTCTCATATGTAGTCTGGCATGTGGGATCAGGATTATGCAGGATGCCATGTAACCCAGGGCCTGCAGGACTTTCCTTGCAGTAAGCTGAGTTTGTCGAGTTTGTCTTGTCAATGCCATGAAGTAAAGTGGAAGTTGCTTTTGTTTTTCTTCTGTGAGAAAAGCCATCTGAGTTATTGTGTCCAGTTCTGCACCCAAAAATGTTATCCTTTGGGATGGCACTAGTCTTGACTTCTGTATGTTGACTGTGTATCCCAGGGCTTGTAGCAGTTGTATGACATAGGCCAAATCCTTTATTATTTTTGTCTTGTTGTCCGCTTGTATTAGGCAGTCGTCCAGGTATGGATAGATTTGAATTCCCTGAAGCCTGCAATGTGCAATTACTGATGCCAGGCATTTCGTGAATACTCTGGGTGCAGTAGATAAGCCAAAGGGCAATGCTGAGAATTGATAATGCTCTGATCCTGCAAGAAATCTGAGGTGTCTTCTGCAATCTGGTCGTATGGGGACGTGCAGGTATGCCTCCTTGAGATCTAGAGTCACCAGCCAAGACTCCTTGCCCAACATGGGAAGAAGTTGCTGTAGGGTCAGTATCTTGAATTTTGGTACTATGAGATATGTGTTCAGTGCGGACAAGTCGAGAATAGGCCTCCATTGAGTTTCTTTTCTTGGTACAAGGAATAGTCTGGAGTAAAATCCTTGGCCTTGTTCCATAGATGGTACCTTTTCTATTGCTCTCATCCTTAGTAGGTTGATGATTTGTTTTAGAGCCTCTGGCTTCTGGCTTGATGGTAGGTTTGGTATTCCTCTCATTTTTGGTAAAGTGTGGAAGTGAAACCTGTAGCCTTTGTCTATTGTTTGCAAAGTCCATTTGTCTCCTGTAATGCAATGCCAGTTTTTTGAAAATAAGGCTAACTTTCCGCCCAAGGGTGCTTCCAGTTGTTCCCTGGTAGGCGGAATCAGAGCCAAGTCATTGTGTCTGTCCTGTGGAAGTGGTTGCAGTCGTAGCTGTGGCGGCACTCCTCTGGTTGTCAGGTTGCCACTGACGGCCCCTGTAGGCACCCCTTGATTGACCTCTGCCTCTTGGGCGTCTATTTCTGTCTCTCTGTGCTCTGGAGGTGTCTGGAAAGGACCAATTCTTTGAAGGCCAATTTCTGCTGAACCTCGGAGGTTGGACCTGCAGAAAATCCTTGACTGTTTGCACAGATTTTGCTTTTTCTTCCACTTTCTTTAGAACCTCCTGTGCAGGGGAGCCAAATAAACTTTGTTTCTCCATAGGGGCATCTAGGAGTTTTGACTTAACATGGTCTGGCAAGGATTGTTCTTTTAGCCAGGCATGCCTTCGAATCACTGCTCCAGTCATAGCTGATCTAAATGAAGCCTCCAGTGCATCATAGCCACATTTTAAGAAATGATTACTGACCTGCTGTGAGTTGTGTACCAACTCCTGAAGGGACTTATGGTCAAAAGGTTCAGGAGAGGAAAGCTTTTTATTCAGCTGATCTAACAAAAATTCCTGGTACTGTATCATGTGAAATTGACAGTTTAAAGCCCTGGCAGAAAGAGTAGCAGATGTATAAACCTTTTTACCCCATCTCTCTAATGCTCTTGATTCTCTTTCAGAGGGTAGGGGGTTTTTGGCAGAGGCAGCTGCAACACCCTTAGGGCCTTGAGAAATGGTTTCAGGGTCTGCAGCGTGGGCCTTATACAAGTGGAAGTGAGAATCCGGGACCCTGTAATATCTGTCAGGTTTGGCAGGGGCCGGGGGTAGAGAATCAGGGGCAGAACTAGCATCATTGTAAGCATCATCAACAACTGATAGTACAGGTGGTATGGCTAAAGGCCTATGCTGTGGTAAGTGTAAAAAAGTCCTTAGCCTTTTCCTAGAATCAGAAAAATCCTGACCCTGCCATTGGAAGTGTTCCCTCATTGAGTGTAGAGTTTCCCCAAATTAAAATTCTTCTGGGGGGGAGGCAGAAGGAATGGAGTCTTCTGCATCCGAATCCTCATAAGGTGAGTATGGTCCTTCCTGATGGTCTGATAACTCTGATCCATCCGAGGAATAGTCAGAGGAGAGAGGTTCAGGGGGTTCAGTCCTAGGCCTTTTTTCAGGAGGAGGATGTGAGGTCCTGTCTGGGTGAGGTTGGGATCCCCTGATCAGAGAAATAAGGTCCTCAGCAAAGCTGAGAATCTGGTATCTTGAGGAAGGTCTGTGAGAGGGAGCTTTAGGTAAGGCCTTGGAAAGTTTAGCTGCTTTAGCCCTGGAGAAGGCCTTAATAGACATAGAAGCAGGGGGCCTAGCTGCCCCACGTGCAGGAGTAGAGATGTCCAACGGAATGGTGTCGGATAATTCCTGTGTGCCTGCTTCTTCGGTATGAATTTCTGTAGCCGACTCAGCCGGGGCCTGTGAGGCCTCGGTTGTCGGAGGCATGCTTACGGCCGAAGGAGGAAAAGAGGACTCGGTTTCAGACGAAACCGAGACACTCGCGGTAGGCCTAACCGTGGTTTCAGCCGAACCGCGGGCCGCGAGTGTCGGTCCTTTTCCTTGTGTTTTTTGGCTAAATGTGTAGTCGGAGTCTCCGACGGCATTTTATATGCAAAAGCGGGACCAAAAAACTCTTCAGCAAACTCCGACCGACGTCTAAGTGTCCGTCGGTTGAAGGAGGCACAGGCTAAACAAGCTGATACGTCGTGGTCTGGGCCTAAGCAAGGAAGGCAGTAAGTGTGGAAATCCTTATGAGGCATTTGTTTCCCACAAGTTAAACAATTATTTACTTTGTCTCATCGGCTGAGGCAAGAAAGAGTCCCCAACGGGGTACTTAGCTTTTTTAGAAGTCTTCGGTAGCTGAAATCTCTGGATCTGACCGACTGGCACTTGCGAACAGCTTCTGCTTCGGGCACCGCGTGGCAAGAAAGACTGAGGAAAATGGCGTTGGCTGATGCCTTTATACCCCAGGAGCGATGACGTCGGGTGAAGTGCGACATCAGCCGAGGCCAGACCCAGACTTTGGAATCCGGCCGACCGAAGGGCTGCCTGAGGCAGGACAACCCATATGTTATGACTGCAGATGCAGCCTTGAAGGACATTCCCAATCCCTCCCAGCTAGACTCTCTAGGGGACCTAAACCTTGTCACCATAATAAACAGAACATGCTGGAGGGATAGATTCCTGTCCCAGAGACTTCCCATACTCTGGAACAGACTACCTATCTATGTCAAACAGAGCTCCTAATTAGCACTCTTCAAGAAAAATCTTGATGATTGGATGGGTAATAGGAAATTCACCTCGGGGATCACTTCTGTGGTTCTGCTTGACAGGGGCACAGGAAAATAATTTTCTTGGGTGGCGAAAGCCAGGGTACATTGTATAGGCCCTAGGGCCAATAGCCTAGTACCTACCTATGAACCCGTAACTGCGGCCCTGCAGGAGGCCTCCAAAGAATCAAAGTATGTTTTCCAACTTGTTCTGCTGCATACAATAAATCCTACATTTCCTTGTTTTCTGCACATTCAGAATTTAACATTTTCTGTTTAAGCAGTCCCATGACATGTTGCTGATACTTAGGCATATGAAAGTGACAGTTTAAGGCCCTTATTACCAAAGTTGCAGAGGTGTAAACCTTTTATCCCCATCTATCCAATGCCCTTGAATCTCTGTCAGAGGGGGTTGGGTTTTTTGCAGTGGAAGTCTTAACTCCCTTTCGACCCTGTGAAATAGTTTCTGGTTCAGCAGCAGGGTTTTTAAAAAGAAATTTGTGTAAGTCAGTAACCCTGTAATATCTGTCAGGCTTAACCGGAGCTGGGGGTAAGGAGTCAGGGGTCAGACTAGACTCCGAAAACACATCATCTACAATGTCTAACACAGCTGGAATGGCTAGAGGCCTGTGCTGAGGTAGTAAAAGAAAATCCCTGAGCCTCTTTTTAGATTCTGAAAAATCTTGGATATCCCAGTGGAAATGCTCCCTCATGGTGTGCAAGGTTTCCCCAAAGGAATAGTCCTCAGGAGGAGATGCTGAAGGTATAGATTCTTCAGCATCTGAATCCTCTTAGGGGGGAAGAGAATATTACTGATCAGAAGAAAAGTACAGTTTTGTACCTACCATAAATGTAGATGTTCGAGTGCTAATACAGCTGCAGTCATAACAGATGGGTTCTCCTGCAGTCAGGCGGGTCCTCGGTCGGCCGAATTCCAAAGTCTAGGTCAGGCGTCGGTTGTCGTCGCTTCTTCCCTGACGTCAGTGCGACAGGGGTATAAAGGAACCAGCCGATGCCATTTTCTTCAGTTTTTCTTGCCCCAGATGTCAGGTGCCCCCAAAAGGAAGGCAATACATAAATTTGTGTAATAAAGCAATGCAATATAATCAAAATACAGTAGTTGCAAGCAAATACACCATAAATGAATACCCCAATCAAGTTGTATGAGGAGGTGTTAGCCAATGGGCCTGTCCCAAGAGGGGAAGGAGGGAGGGAAACCTGGACAGCAGCTGTATTAGCACTCGAACATCTACATTTATGGTAGGTACAAAACTGTACTATGTTCATCGTGCATACAGCTGCAGTCATAACAGATGGGTAGAATCCCAAAGCTAAGAAAGGGGTGGTAGGCACTAGGTGGAACTAGGAGGAGCCAGGATGCCCTGCAAGACTGCAGTGGCAAAGCCTGCTCTAGTTTTGGAGTATAATGGTACGTGGTAGTGCTTGGAGAAGATATGCACAGAACTCCAAGTGGCTGCTTCCAAAATATCTTTGGTAGGAACTCCTCTGAGGAAAGCTGCGGAGGTAGCTGTGGCACTTGTAGAGTGAGATCTGATGCCTGTAGGTACAGTTTTACCATGAAAAGAATAGCAAAAGCGTATGCAGTGGGCTATCCATTTTGAGATTGTCTGTTTGGAAATTGGCTTTCCTTGAGCTCCTACAGCATAGGACACAAAGAGCTGTTCTGATTTTCTGAAAGGCTTTGTTCTGTCCAAATAATAACGCAGTTGTCTGTGGATGTCCAAGGAATGTAGTAATCTCTCCCGTTTGTTTTGAGGATTAGGATAAAAGGTAGGTAAGTGTATGGCCTGATTCAAAGCTACCCTGGATACCACTTTAGGCATAAAGGACGGGTTGGTTCGTAAGGAAACTCTGTCCTGATGGAAGATGATAAAAGGCTGCAGAGCCATGAGAGCTTGTAGTTCTGAAACTCTACGAGCTGAGGTAATAGCCAGAAGGAAAGCTGTTTTCCAGGATAAATACTGCAAATCTGATGAGGCAGCTGGCTCAAAGGGAGGCAAGGTCAGTTTTTCCAGAATGAAATTGAGATCCCAAGCAGGTATTGGTTGTTTCCTTGGGGGTCTTAGATTCTTAGCCCCTCTGAGGAACTGTCTTAAGAGAGGGTGAGAGAATAAGGGTGGATCAGTGTTGTATTCTGCAGAAATGGCTGAGGCATGGATTTTGATGGAGGAGAATGAAAGTCCACTGCTTAGCAGCTCAGCTAGATACTGTAGTATTTGAGGTAAATTCAGTTTTCCAGGATCCTGACCCTTTTCTCATTCCAGACACAAAACCGTTTCCATTTTGCGGAGTAAGCTTTTCTAGTTGACGGCCTTCTAGCCTCCAAAATGACATCCTGCACCTCCTTGGAGAGTAGGGTCTGTTGTGATGCTAAGGAATCTTCCATGCGGCTAGATTGAGTGTTTTTAGCTGGCTGTGAAGAGTTTTGAAGCTGTGCTGAGTCAGGAGAAGAGGCATTAGAGGCAGGGTCCATGGTGGGGAATGCGTCAGGATCCTCAGGAGTGGGTACCAGTGTTGTCTTGGCCAGTCTGGAGCAATGAGAATCATCTTTGGTCTGTCTGCTCAGGTTTTCAATAAAACTTTGGGCAGCAGAAGAAGAGGTGGGAAGGCATAGACTGTCATTGATGTCCAACTGAAAGAGAGAGTTTCCACTCTCCAGGCCTTTGGATGGAAAATCCTTGAGCAGAATTTTGTCAATTGGTGATTTTTGTGGGAGGCAAAGAGATCTATGTCTGGCCTTCCCCCATGCTTGGATTATTTCTGTAAAAACTTTTGGATGCAACTTCCATTCGTGTGGGTCTGTCATATTTCTGCTTAGGTTGTCTGCCAGCGAGTTTTCCTTGCCTGGCAAGTACTGTGCTTGTAGTTCGATTTGTAAGTCCATGGCCATGTTCCAAAGGGACATGGCCAGTCTGCATAGGGGGTATGAATGTGTTCCTCCCTGTTTGTTTATGTACCACATAACTGTGGTGTTGTCCGTTCTTATCAATAGTTGACCTGGTTGCAGAAGGTCTTTGAAAGCTATAATAGCATTTATTACTGCTAGCATTTCCTTTTGATTGATGTGAAGGTGCTTTTCTTTTTGGGACCATTTGCCCTGAATGCACCGATCTGCCATGTGCGCCCCCTAGGCGTAGTCCGAGGCGTCTGTTGTGATGACTTAATTTGTTTGAGGCTTGCTGAATGGAAGACCTGTGTTTGTTTGGCATGCTTGAGCCCACCACAGAAATTCCTTTTGTAGACATGGAATTAGTGGTATTATTGTTTCCAAACTGTGGCTGTGTTGAGACCATAGGATTTTCAGGTACCATTGAAGTTTCCTCATATGCAGCTTTGCACATGAGATTAGTAAGATGCAAGATGCCATGAATCCCAGAGCCTACAGGATTTTCCTTGCAGTCAGCCTGTTGCAATTTGCTAGTGTTCTGAAGTACTGAATTAGTTGCCCCTGCTTCTCTGGCGTGAGGTAGGCCATCTGGGTGTTTGTGTCCAAGTTGGCACCCAGGAAAATTATCTTTCGAGAGGGTATTAGCCTTGATTTCTTTTTGTTGACTGTGTATCCCAGAGAGTTAAACAACATTATTACATAAGCCAGATGTTTCAGAAGAATGTGCTTGCTGTCCGCTTGGATCAGGCAGTCGTCCAAATAGGGATATATTTGTATCCCTTGAAGTCTGTAGTAGGCAATTACTGATGCCAGGCATTTCGTGAATACTCTGGGCGCAGTAGATAAGCCAAAGGGCAATGCAGAGAATTGATAATGGGTTGAACCTGCAAGAAATCTGAGGTATCTTCTGCAATTTTGTCTGATTGGGACATGCAGGTATGCCTCCTTGAGGTACAATTTTACCAGCCAAGACTCCTTGCCCAGCATGGGAAGTAGCTGCTGTAAAGTGAGCATCTTGAATTTTGGTGCAAGTAGAAATGTGTTCAGGATGGATAGGTCCAGAATAGGTCTCCAATCTTTTCCCTTCCTTGGTACCAGGAATAGTCTGGAATAAAAACCTTGACCTTGTTCGTGCGTAGGTACCTCTTGAATAGCTTTCATGTCTATAAGATCTGTAATTTGCCTTTGTGCCTCTGCCCTTTGATTGTGTGGCAGGTCTGGCATGCCTCTCATTTTTGGAAGGGTGTGAAAATGGAATCTGTAGCCTCTGTTTATAATGTCCAGGATCCATTTGTCTTTTGTGACAATATGCCAACTTTTTGAAAATAGTGCCAGTTTTCCTCCTAAGGGTGCTGCCATTTCAGTCTTGCTTGGCATGCAAAGGGGAAAGTCATTGGGCTTGCTTTCTGAATGATTGCGAGTTATCCTCACCATCTCTTTGTGTAGGAGCTTGCCATTGTCTGCCTCTAAACGATCCTTGGGATTGTCCTCTGCCCCTCGGGCGCCTGTATCTACCTCTTTGGGGTCTGTCCGTGGCTGGAAAGGACCAATTTTTGGAAGGCCAATTTCTACTGAAACGTGGGGGTTGTAACTGTAGAAAATCTTTCACAGTTTGCATTGATTTAGCCTTTTCCTCCATTTTCCTTAATACCTCCTCGGCATTAGCACCAAATAATACATCCTTTTGTAGAGGGGCATCTAGTAATTTAGCTTTGACATAATCAGGCAAGGTTTGTTCCTTGAGCCAGGCATGTCTACGTATGACTGATCCTGTAACAGCAGCTCTACATGAGGCCTCTAGAGCATCAAAACCACATTGTAAGGTATGCTTACCCACTTGTTCTGCACTATGCATCAAATCCTGCAACTCCTTCAAGTCTGGTTGTTCAGGTTGTGACATTTTACTTTTCAATTGTGATAACAAAAACTGTTGGTATTTTAGCATATGGAACTGACAATTTAAGGCCCTCATGGTTAAGGTAGCAGAGGTATATACCTTTTTTCCCCACCTTTCTAAGGATCTGGAATCTCTCTCGGAAGGTAATGGATTTTTAGCAGTGGAGGCCTTAATTCCCTTAGGGCCCTGTGAGATGGTTTCTAGGTCAGTAGCATGGCTTTTGTATAGAAATTGGTGTGAGTCAAGAACCCTGTAGTACCTGTCAGGCTTGACTGGGGCTGGAGGCAGAGAATCCGGGTTAAGGCAGGCCTCCGAGTAAACATCATCTAGGATGTCCAAGACAGGAGGTATATCCAGAGGCCTGTGCTGAGGTAGCAAGAGAAATTCCCTAAGTCTTTTCTTGGAATCTGAATAATCTTGGCCTTCCCAGTGGAAGTGTTCCCTTAAGGTTTGCAAAGTTTCCCCAAATGAATAATCCTCTGGGGGGGGATACAGAAGGAATGGACTCCTCTGCATCAGAGTCTTGAAAAGGGGAGTTAGAATGTTCCTGATCATCAGAGTGCTCTGAAATAATGGAGCCCTGATCAGAGGAGGGGGATTCTTCCTCCACTCTGGGCCTTTTGTCCGGTGGGGGTTGAGAACCCCTGATAAGAGTAATTAAATCCTCAGCCATTTTAAGCATCTGTTTTTTAGGCATGGGGCTTGGAGATGGGCCCTGTGTAGCTTGTCTCTAAGAATGCATGGCTGCTTTAGACTTAGTGAAAGCCTTAATGGAAAAAGAAGAGGAAGGTCTAAAGACACCTTGAGTGGGGGTAGACCTGCCCACATTTTGAGGTTCAACGCCAGGAGTGGCTTCGGTATCTGTAGTCGGGGTGTGGGCCGAGGAGCCTGCGACCTCGGGCACAGGAGACACCGCCAATGAAGTGTCGTCGGTAGTCAAGGGCTGCGTAGGCGCCTCGCTGAGAACCGGACCACGTGTAGTCGGTTTTGGCGTGGTGTCGGTAGAGGCCGCGGACCTCGTGTGTCGGTCCTTATCTTTGCGTTTTTTAGACAAAACTAGAGTCGGAATATCCGACGACATAATATAGTTAAATGTTTTTCCAAAATAATGCTGGGCGAACTCTACCCGACGCTTAATGGTGCGTTTGTTGAATGTAGCACAAAAGCGACAGACCGAGACGTCGTGGTCTGGGCCTAAACAAGGTATACAGAGGGAATGGAAATCCTTATGTGGTATTTGCTTCCCACATGAAATACAATTATTAACTTTGTCTGACATCGGTCTGAGGCAAGAAAAGTTTCCCCAAAGGGGTATTAGCTTTCAAGAAGACTTCGGTTTCCAAATTTTCGTAATTTCAGGAGCTGACCGACCGGCACTTGCGAACTGCTTCTGCTTCGGGCACCGCGCGGCAAGAAAGACTGAAGAAAATGGCGTCGGCTGGTTCCTTTATACCCCTGTCGCACTGACGTCAGGGAAGAAGCGACGACAACCGACGCCAGACCTAGACTTTGGAATTCGGCCGACCGAGGACCCGCCTGACGGCAGGAGAACCCATCTGTTATGACTGCAGCTGTATGCACGATGAACATCAGAAAACCTGATCTGAAGATTCATAGTCAGTGTCTTGCCTAGGCCTCTTATCAGGAGGGGGATGGGAACTCCTGATCAAGTTAATCAAGTCTTCGGCCATTTTGAGCATCTGTTTTTTGGGCATAGAGGACTGTCCATGTGTCTCTTGGGTTTGCTTCCTTGCTTTAGAAGGGGCTTTAGTCTTTGCCTTTGAAGCTGAGGTCATTTTAATGTAAAGATGTTTTGGTCTGAATACACCCTCAGAAGCCGGTACCTGCTCAGCGGCTCCGGACCCATTTGAGGGATTAGCATCAGAGGCTCCAATACCTTCAGTATCCAGCGGCATGGCCAACTCCACATGGGAGTCGGTAGCGGCCTGCGACTCTAAAGTAGCGGGTGTCAGGGGCTGCAAAAGCACCTCACTGAGAACCGGCGACTGGCTTAGGAGAGGCTTTGTCGTTGGTTTTGGGCCTAGGTTGTTTTTCTCTATCCTTTTCTTTGCGTTTTTTATAAACTCCGGTAGTCAGATGGCTATCTGCCGACATTTCAGGATAATTAAATTGGCGTCCAAAAACGTTTAAAGCAAAATCATACCGACGCTTAATAGTGCGTTGGTTAAATCTAGCACAAAACCGACAACCAGAAACGTTGTGATCAGGGCCTAGGCAAGGAATACAATTAGAATGAAAATCCTTATGAGGTATTTGCTTCCCACAAGAAATACAATAATTAACTTTTTCTGACATTGGTCTGGAGCAAGAAAAAAGTTTCCCCGTTAACAGGGTACTTCGCTTTATTGAAGACTTCGGATATGAAACTCAAATACGAAAATCTCAGGAGACGGCCAACTGGCACTTGCGAACTGCTGCTGCTTCGGGCACCGCTCGGCAGGAAAGACTGAAGAAAATGGCGTCAGCTGCTTCTTTAATACCCCTGATGACCTGATGTCAGGGAGGGAGCAACAGCAGCCGATGCAGGACCCAAGACTTTGGAATTCAGGCTGGCTGAGGGCAACCTGCCAGCAGGATTACCCACATGTAATGACTGCAACAGTGAAACACAAAGAACATCCTTAAGTGCACAAAGAAACAGATCAGCAAGGATATTAAGAATTATATTAGGAAATGCAAGGATGAATATGAATGAATTTAAATTTGCCAGAGACACCAAAGAAAACAAAAAAATTGGTTATGTTAGCAAACTGAGACATCTCTAACAATGCACTGAGCTAATCCACAACAATACAGCATGCTAAGACGCTGAGGACATAGCCACCGTCCCTGCAGACAAATTCAGTGCAAATATCACCCCACTAACCCTAGTTGTTAGCCCTATCCCAGAAAGTATAGACCCTGAAAAAAATCAGCCTGGAACAGGTCTTGGATTCCCTGTCCAAAACTAAGAATAATCCATTCATGTGGCAGAATAACACAGCAGAATGAATCTTATCAGTGCCAAATATGACCTATCTGAACATCTGCATAAAATATTCAACCTCAGTTTAACATCTGAATTTGAACATGAAGCATTCAGTATAATCAGAATGCCCCTTCACAAGGGGGTACCCTTCAAGATCCTCAGCGGCAGCAGATCCATTAGCCCTATCAGCTTTATATGTAAAGCCATTGAAACAATGACAGCATAACTCATTAATTTAGACAAAGGAAATGTAACTGACCCTATATCCAAACCAACCTAGCTTTGTGAAGGTTAGCTCTTGTTTCTTAAACCTAATAAGTTTGTTTTTTTAGGGATACAGAGGATAATGAGCACATGGTGCACACCACTTACCTCAACCTGCCCAAAGCCTTTGGCATTATCACCCAAGCTAGTATTATTGAAAAAGTATTAAAATTCAAGGTTAATAAATGTATTACTCAAAACATTGTCAAGCAACTAACGTACTCAAAGTATTGAAAGTTACTGGTACCATCTTGGTACAAAAATCTATAACTAGTGTACTCCCCATTTATCTGTTTTGAAAACATTCAGGCAATTCCTCTTGAGATATGATTAAAATGTTCGGATGACTGCAAGTAGGGTTATTTTATTAATTCACCTCAAGATACCAGTATGTTTCAAAAAGGATTTGATTACAAACACACCTGGAGTACAAAGGCCTCAAGCACAGTGCAAAAAAATACAGTGTTTTAAGTTCAAAAACTCCTACAGTCTATGTTATAAACAATACTCCCCTTCAGAAAGATATGGTTACAACAAAACCAGATATACGTGTGTGTGTGTATATATATATATATATATATATATATATATATATATACACATACACATGTGGACATCCAGACCAACTCAGGAATCATAGAAAAACTCACTAAGATAGGCATCAACCCCTATATCACTAGATGGGTTGCAAACTGGCTCACAGATAGGACCCACAGTGTGAAAGTAGCTGACTCCAAGTCAGACTGGTGACCAGTCACGAGTGGAGTCCCACAGGGTTCGGTCCTGGGTCCTTTCCTGTTTGGTATCTACTTCTCTGAAGTCCAGGTCAACACGAAGGGACTCTGGCTGACAAAGTTCACAGACGATTGCAAGTTGGGAGCTATTATCAACTCCCCAAGTGATGCTGACATCCTACAGAAAAGGCCTCACTTGATATCAACGGCTGGTGACAGAACAATGGCCTTAAGCTCAATACCAAAAAATGTGTCGTCGGCCCCTTTGGGAAAAACCCAGTTCCCATGAATTACCACTTTGATGGTAGTCCACTGAACACAGAAGGCATTATAAGAGATCTGGGAACACAGGTTGACAGCAACCTCTCTTTTGACCACCACATTGCCACTGTGGTCAGAAAGTCCTTCTATGTGTCACATTTCATTACTAAGGGCTTTGCATCCAGGAAGAAAGAGGTCATTGTCTCCCTCTACTCCTTCCTCATTAGGCCAGTCATTGAGTACAATGCCCCATTTGGCATGTACCTCACTAGACACCTGCAACAACTGGAGAGGCCGCAAAAGTACCTCACAAAGAGGATCCTAGGCCTTAACCACTTGCACTATATGGACAGACTAAAACTCCTCTCTCTCATCGCCTACTTAGAGGAGATTTCTGCTTGACTTACAAAGCCATGTCTGACCCAGCTCTGTTAGAAATGTTACATCTAAAAAAATCCCAATCTCTCATTCCAGACACCTCAACCTCATTACCACAATCAACAGAACATGCTGGAGGGACAGGTTCATAACCCAGAGATTGCGCATGCCATGGAATAGACTTCCCATACATGTCAAACAGAGCACCTCACTGGCCCTCTTCAAGAGAAATCTTGATGAGTGGATGGGAAATAGAAAATTCACCCCGGGAATCACTTCAGTGGCTCTACTCGACAGAGGCACTGGTAACTATTGTCGGGTGACACGATTCAAGGGTAATATTATGGGCTAGGCTTGTACAGGTTCCAGGGCCATTAGCCTAGTACACGCCTATGAAAGACAGGCAGACGGAGAGAATAGTGGAATAACTTATTCAGCATGAAATTACAAACTATCACTTTCTTTGTGCACGTTGGTGTGAGAAAGAATTAAATACTTAGTAAATGATACCAGTAAAAGCTTTATTCTAGGCAACAGCCTAGTGTCACCACAGCTTCTGAAATGTAGACTATAACTGCAAAGGAAAAACTGAGCAGCCTGGATGACTGCAGTAGGGGGTTAGTTATGTTTATGTGTGCATAGGTGAGAGTGTACATGAGTGCAGTCAGGTGAGGTGTGTGTGTGTGTGTGTGTGTGTGTGTGTGTGTGTGTGCAGTGAGAGCTCACAACTCTAAACTCCCTTAAAGTAAGAGCAAATCTTGCAATATAGCTGGAAGACAATGAACATCTCAGAAATCTAAAGCTACTCTAAAGCCGCTTAAAAAGTTAACAAAAAAGTTTTGTAGCATGAAAAACGTATGGGGTGGGAGGGCACTATATACCAGGGATGCTCTATTAATAGTACCCTAAAGTCATTTAAAAAGTTAATAGAAAGTACAGTTGTGCAAATAAACTTACCATAACAGTAGCCTTAGCTCTATGGATTATATCCTGCAGAGGACATAATGGCAAGCAAGCTTACAAAGCTTCAAGGCACCTTCCATGCTCCCAAACCACTCATCAGCTCAAGTTGAGGTGATGAAAAAATGGTTTGAGTACAAAGTCCTTCACAACAACTAAGGGAAGGAGGCTAAGCTCTGAAAGGGTACTGAAAGGAAAAGAAAAACATGTCCGGACCTTGGCAAAACACAAGCGCGCGCACACACGCGCACACACACACACACACACACACACACACACACACACACACACACACAAACACAAGCACACACACACAAACACAAGCACACACACACAAACACAAGCACACACACAAGCACACACACACACACACACACACACACACACACAAGCACACACACACAAGCACACACACACAAGCACACACACACACACACACACACACACACACACACACACACACACACACACACACACACAAGCACACACACACACACAAATAAGGGGGTGGAGGGAGGGAACAGCTACTGTGGCAATGAGCATTCAAAAATGGAATATACTACTATGGCAAATTTATTTAAATAATTGTACTATGGTCTTCATATTGATCACTGCAGTGGTAGCTTTAACTATATCGGTAGCTTATTATAGCTTAAAATAACTGGAAAGTGGAAGGGAAAGGATCCAAAAGCTCCTACAGAATGGTCCTAGAAAAGCCTGTCTTAGACTCAGAGAAGGAATCTAGTTTATACTGTTTTGTAAATGTATGCAGAGGACCAACTTGGTGCTTTTAGAATACTTCTAGAGTCTATTTCCAAAAAAGTCATAGATGAAGCCAAGACCCAGACAGGCTAAACCCTGACCATGCCTTAAACAGTTTTGTTGTGGTGAGAATAAAAAAAAATCATAATAGCCTGAGACAACCATTTGAAAATAGTATGCTTTGACACAGGTTGTCCCCTCTTCTTACCTTCCTAAGACATGAACAACTGATCAAAAGTTCTGAAACATTTTCCTTTGTCAGGACAGCGCCTGAGTTGTCTATGGACATCCAAGGTATGAAGTGTCCGTTCTTACTCATTTTTGGATTCTGGAAAGAAAACAAGGAGATGAACAGAATGTCTTAAAGTAAACTTAGACAACTCCTTAGGCATAAAAGAAGGATCAGTTCTCAAAGAAATCCTGTCTCTGTGAAAGATAAGGTTGACTAATCACAATAGCTTGCAATTCCATAATTCTTCTTGTAGAGGTCAGAACAATTAGCAAAAACAGTTTTGTACATCAAGAACCTCAAGTCCATCAGATAAGCTGGTTCAAATGGCAAACGTGTTAGCTTCTCTAACGCAAAGTTAGGACCCCGAGGAGGAACCACCAGTTTTCTGGGATGCTTTTTATGTAGCACCCCTTTCACAAACATCTTCTCATCAGACTACACTGAAAGACTGGGATACATGTGCATACATGCTGAAATGGCAGACGAATGAACCTTGACAGAGGAGTAAGACAGACCAATAGGAATGTTAACTCACACAGATTCTGTAAAATCACAGAAACACTTGCCCTGACTGGGTGCTGGATGTTTTCTTGACTCTCGCTAGAAAACTTTATCTATTTGCTTATATATGATTATCTAGTAGCAGTCTTTCTTGCCTCAATTAATACCTGCTGCGCATCCTCAGAAAACATGCTCCTAAAGGTATTAAGGTCTTATCATTCAGGCAATCAGTTGTAATTGTTTAGGGTCAAGATGTATTAAACACCCCCAATCTTGTGTGAACAAATCCAGTTTGTGATGCAGTTTGTGGTAATTACTCCTGGATAGTTCCAAAAGCAGGGAGAAAAACGTTTGCCTTGATCAGAAGGGAGTCACCACAATGACCTTAGGGGAGACCTCCTGAATCTCCACAAGTACCCTGGAAATCAGTGGAAATGGTGGAAAAGCATACAGGAACACTTCTGTCCAAGAAAATGAAAAGGTGTTTGTCTTGCAGGCCTTCATGCATGAAGACCTCAAACAGAATTTTGCCAGTTAACTGTTTAGAGAGGAGGTAAAAAGGTTTACCCCAATGAATTCCCCACAGATGGAGCAAATCTTGGAAGACCATTTGATTCAGTTTCCATTTGTAAGGGTCTGCCATACAATTGTGATCTTACAGAATGTAAGATGCCTGTAGAGTGAGAATATGCTGTAAAGCTATATTCCATGCTAAAAAGGTTAGCCTGCAGATGGGGTAAGCTCTGATTCGCCCTTGCTCATTTATGTACCATATCATTGAGGTATTGTCTGTAAACACTTGGAGTTTTCAAGGAATATAGATAATTCAGGGAGGTGAGAGCATGTATAAGAAGTAGCACCTCTTTTGCACTCACATGCTTTGGTCTGCATTTCTTCTCCCAAAGAACTTGCACTTTTATCCCTTTGACACTGCTCCCCAAGCAAATTCACAAATCCCAGAACTGTTATTTGAAAAGTCAACAGGTGTTAATGCTGAGATCAAAGATATTTCAGGTAACCACTGTATCTGCTGGAGTCTTGCAAGAGGATCACAAGAATTATGGAAGACGCGAGTCCCCGAATCCTGAGGTATCCCCTTGATGTTTGAGAAGCTTGAATGGAAAACCGCTGGAATAGACCTAAACACAGATATTTTTTTTTTTCCTGTAGAAAAAAGCTCTTTGTATCGAGAGGTCTAGCACGCATCCCAGAAACACAATCTTGTGTGATGGAGTCGAAAAGACTTTTGAATGTTATAATGGAATCCTAGCCTGTAAAAGACCTTTCACTCATTTGACAAATTCCTGACACCTTAAAAAAGACTGAAAGCTAAAAGTATAGTTGTATACACTTATGTTCGAGTGTATTCACTGTCGCAGTCATTACATTTGGATAATCTGCTGGCAGGTTGCCCTCAGTCGGCCTGAATTCCAAAGTCTTGGGTCCTGTGCCAGTTACTGTCTCCTCTTCCATGACGTCAGGTCATCAGGGATATAAAACATGCAGCAGACGCCACTTTCTTTAGTTTTTCTTGCCCCAGATGTCAGGAGCCCCCAAAAAGATAGCAAAATGATGTATATATAAATACATGCATCAATATAAACTTTACCTTCATCTACAAGCAAATACACCACATAGGTTGTAGGAAGACAGAGAAGGAAAGATAAACTCCAGAATGAAAGGGGGATGGCAGGAGGGTAATCTGGACTGCAACAGTGAAGACACTCGAACATCTACATTTATGGTAAGTGTACACAACTGAACTATGTTCTTTGTGTTTCACTGTTGCAGTCATTACATTTGGGTAGAATCCCAAAGCTATGGTTGGGTGGCTGGAGCTAAACAGCATTAGGTATGGCTATAAGGCCCTGCAGAACTGCAGTGGCAAAGCCTGCCCTGGACTTGGGCAAATGATAATGCTTTGTAAAGGTGTGAACAGAACTCCAAGTAGCAGCCTCTAGAGTGTCTTTGGTTGGTACTCCTCTGAGAAAGGCTGCTGAAGAAGCTGCAGCTCTGGTGGAATGAGACCTAATGCCCTTGGGCACAGGTTTACCATGGTGTAAGTAGCAGAAACGAATGCAATGGCTTATCCACTTTAAAATAGTCTGCTTTGAAATAGCCTTTCCTTCTGATCTGCAGCATATGCCACTGGTAATTGCTCACTTTTTCTTAGAGCTTTAGTCCTGCTCAAGTAGAATTGTAGCTGTCTGTGTACATCCTAGGAATGCAGAATTCTTTCCCCCTTGTTCTGCAGATTTGGATAAAAGGATGGCAGATGAATGGTCTGGTTAAGAGCCACACTGGAAACCACCTTAGGCATAAATGTAGGATTTGTCCTCAGAGACACCCTGTCTGGGTAAAATATGATAAAGGGCTCTACAGCCATGAGGGCCTGTAGCTCTGAAACTCTTCTTGCTGAAGTAACTGCTAGTAGCAGAGCGGTTTTCCATGATAAGAACTTTATATCAGCGGTAGCAGCTGGTTCAAATGGAGGCAGGGTGAGCTTTTCCAACAAATAATTGAGGTCCCATGCAGGTATTGGTGATCTTCTAGGCCGCCTTAAATTTTTGGCTCCTCCAAGATACTCCTTTAGTAAAGGATGAGAAAAGATTGGAGGGCTCTCTATTGCAATGAGCCGAAATGGCAGAGGCATGAATTTTAATAGAGGAAAAAGATAGGCCCTTGTCAAGCATCTCAGTTAAATATTGTAATATCTGAGGAATATTTGGTTCTGCTGTATCAGTTCCTTTTGCTTGATTCCAAGAGCAGAATCTCTTCCATTTATCAGCATAAGATTTTCTAGTACTAGGCCTTCTGGTTTCCAAAATGACTTCCATCACAGCTTTACTGAGAGGTGTTGCTTGTATAACTACATGATCAGCCATGCTGCCAGGTTCAGTGTCTGGAGTTGATTGTGCAGGATCTGATTGTTTTGCTGGGACAGTAGTTGAGGCCTTTGAGGTAAGGTCCAAGGTGGGTAATGAGACAAGTTCCTTAGGATTGGGTACCAGTATTGGCGGGGCCAGGGCAATTAGTATCATCTTTGGTCTCTCTTGTCTGACTTTTAGAAGGACCTTGGGAAGAAGAGGCAGAGCAGGAAAGACGTAATCCGATAGGTTTATCCAACTGAAGGATAGGGCGTCCACTTTCCATGCTTGTCTGTGATAAGTCCTTGTGCAGAATTTTTTCAATTGGTAATTTTGAGAAGAGGCAAATAGATCTATGTCTAGGCTCCCCCATTTCTTTGTTATCATGCTGAAGACTTGTGGATCTAGTTTCCACTCGTGAGGACCCATAAGGTTTCTGCTTAAATCATCTGCCAGATTATTTTGCTTTCCTGGCAGGAATTGAGCTTGAAGATGTATTTGGAAAGTCAAAGCTGTGTCCCATAATGTCATGGCTAATCTGCAAAGGGGGTATGAGTGTGTGCCCCCCTGCTTGTTTATATACCACATGACCGTGGTGTTGTCCATCTTTATCAGTAATTGTCCTGGATGAAGTAAGTCCTTGAAGGCTGTTAGGGCATTTTGAACAACTAGCATCTCTTTCTGGTTGATATGTAGATACATTTGTTTTGGGTCCATATACCCTGAATGGAATGCATCTTCCTGCCATGTGGGCCCCCCAGGCATAATCTGATGCGAATGTTAAGGTTTGGCTGACAGGGGGTAAAGTGAAGGTCAGTCCCATGTTTTGGTGACATGCCTTTGCCAACCATAGAAAACCCTGTTGTAGGCAGGGAATGAGAGGAATCATTGTTTCTAGACAGTGACAATGTTGACTCCATAAACTTTTTAGGTACCATTGCAGTTTCCTCATATGCAGTCTTGCATATGGAACCAATAGGATGCAGGATGCCATTAAGCCCAAAGCCTGCAGTATTTGTCTCGCAGATAACTGAGTTTTTGTTGCCATCAGTTTGAAGTAAGTAGTCATTTGCCTTTGCTTGTCTGGCGTGAGGTAAGCCATCTGGACAGTTGTATTCAAGCTTGCACCCAGAAATGTTATCTTTTGAGAGGTATCAGTTGTGATTTCTTTTTGTTTATTGTGTACCCTAGGCATGTTAGAAGCCTTTTCACAAATGCCAGGTGTTGAAGAAGAATGTCCTTGTTCTCTGCTTGAATGAGACAGCTGTCCAAGAAAGGATATATGTGAATACTTCTTTGTCTGCAAAATGCAATTACTGGTGCCAGGCATTTTGTAAAGACCCTGGGCGCAGTAAATAAGCCAAAGGGCAGTGCAGATAATTGGTAATGCATTAATCCTGCCTTGAATCTGAGGTATCTTCTGCACGATTGTCTTACTGGTTAATGCAGGTATGCCTCTTTTAGTTCTAATGTCACCAGCCAAGCATTCTTGCCCAGCATGGGCAGAAGCTGCTGCAAAGTCAGCATTTTGAATTTTGGAATGTCCAGGTATGTGTTCAAAATCGATAAATCCAGTATTGGCCGCCAGGCCTTGTCCTTTCTGGGTACCAAGAACAGTCTTGAGTAAAAACCTTGTCCTTTTTCCTGTTCTGATACTGGCTGAATGGCCCCCACATCCATGAGGGACGTAACCTGTTTCTGTGCCTCTGCCCATTGATTTTTTGGCAGATCTGGCCAACCGTTTGCCATTGGCAGAGTATGGAAATGGAATCTGTATCCCTGTGATACTATGTTTAGCACCCACTTGTCCTGGGTTATTAAACTGCCAATTTTGAGCAAAAAGTGCTAATTTTCCCCCTAAGGGTGCTGCCAAAAGATAAGTGCTTGGTGCAGGTAGAGGGAAGTCATTAGGACTGTTTTCTGTAGGTTTGCGCTTTATCTCCTCCAGATTTGGAGGTAGAAGCGCCCCATTGCTTTGACCTGTATGAATTTTCCGCCTGGTATCTGGAACCCTTAGGGCGTCTGGATTTGCCCCTTTGAGCTCTGTCTGACACAGGAAAGGACCAGTTTTTTGTAGGCCAGTATCTACTGAATCTTGGTGGCTGCACTTGTGAGAAGTCTTTTACAGTTTGCATAGATTTTGCTTTGTCTTCCATTTTCTTTAAAACTTCTTCTGCCTTAATTCCAAACAGAGTATCATGCTGTAAAGGTGCATCTAACAATTTAGCTTTAACATGATCAGGCAAATTCTGTTCCTTTAGTCAGGCATGCCTCCTAATCAAAGATCCAGTAATTGCGGCCCTGCAGGAGGCCTCTAAAAAATCAAAACCACATTGCAAAGTATGCTTTCCAACCTGTTCAGCTGCATGCAATAATTCCTGCATTTCTTTATTTTCTGCACATTCAGAAATCATCATTTTCTGTTTTAGCAATCCCATAACATGTTGTTCATACTTGAGCATATGAAATTGACAGTTTAAGGCCCTTATTGCCAAGGTAGCAGATGTATAAACCTTTTTTCCCCATCTATCCAGTGCTCTTGAATCTCTGTCAAAGGGGGTAGGGTTTTTTTGCTGTTGAAGCCTTAACTCCCTTTGGACCCTGTGAAATAGTTTCAGGATTAGCAGCAGGGTTTCTAAATAAGAATTTATGAGAGTCAAGGACCCTGTAATATCTGTCAGGCTTGCTGGGAGCCGGAGGTAAGGAGTCAGGTGTCAAGCTTGACTCTGAAAACACATCACCCACAATGTCTAAAACAGGGGGTATGGCTAAAGGCCTGTGCTGAGGGAGAAGAAGGAAATACCTGAGCCTCTTTCTTAATTCTGAGAAATCTTGACTCTCCCAGTGAAAATGCTCCCTGAAACTATGCAAGGTTTCTCCAAATGAATAATCCTCAGGAGGTGATGCAGATGGTATAGACTCCTCTACATCTGAATAATCATAGGGAGGTATAGATAATTCCTGATCAGAAGAGGAATCAGAAGAAATAGAAACCTGATCTGAAGATTCATAATCAGTGTTTTGCCTAGGCTTCTTATCTGGAGGGGGATGGGTACCCCTGATCAAGGTAATAAGGTCTTCAGCCATTTTGATCATCTGTATTTTAGGCATAGAAGTCTGTGCACGTGGCTCATGCGTCATTTTTTTAGTTTTAGAAAATGCTTTTGTCTTTGCAGCTGTCGTCGGTTTGATACACAAATGTTGAGGTCTGAATACACCCTCTGAAGCCGGTGTCTGCTCAATGACTCCGGACCCATCCAGGGGAGATACATCCGTCGGTCCAATACCTTGAGTATCTCGCGGCATGCCGGACTCCACATGGGTGTCGGTAGAGGCCTACGACTCGAAAGTAGCGGGTATCAGGGGCTGCAAAAAAGAGCCTCACTGAGTACCGGCGAACCAGCAACTGGCCTAGGAGAAGCTTAGTCGGTTTTGGATCTCAACTGTCTTTCTGTCCTTTTCTTTGCGTTTTTTATGTACTCCGGTAGTCAGATTGCTATCCGACGACATTTCTGGGTAGTTAAATCTGTTTCCAAAATACTTTGAGGCAAAAATATACCAATGCTTAATAGTGCGTTGGTTAAATCTAGCACAAAACTGACAGCCAGGTACGTTGTGATCAGGGCCTAGGCAAGGAATACAGTATAAATGGAAATCCTTATGAGGTATTCGCTTCCCACAAGTAATACAATTATTAACTTTTTCTGACATCAGTATGGAGCAAGAAAAAAGTTTCCCCAACGGGGTACTTAGCTTTTGTGAAGACTTCGGTTCTGAAACTCAGACTCAAATATTTCAGTAGTCGGCCGACCAGCACTTGCTAAATGCTTCTGCTTCGGGCACCGCATGGCAAGAAAGACTAAAGAAAATGGCGTTGGCTGCATGTTTTATACCGCCGACGACCTGTCATGGAAGAGGAGACCACAACTGACGCAGGACCCAAGACTTTGGAATTCAGGCCAACTGACGGCAACCTGCCAGCAGATTACCCAAATGTAATGACTGCAACAGTGAAACACGAAGAACATCAAGTAATCTAAAATATGGAAACAAGTGGATACCCTGTAACCTGCAATGGGCTAGCACTGGAGCTAGACACTTTGTGAACACTGATGGAGCAGTGGATAGCCCAAAGTGAACAGCAGAGATCTGATAATGCGAACCAGACACAGACACACACACACACACACACACACACACACACACACACACACAAAAGAAAAACTTAAGATGTTCATGAAACACGGATGAATAGAAATGTGATGACTTGCATGTTTTTTAAAACTAAGGTTTCAACAAAACTAAAATGAGGAAGAAGGGGGTAACTGTGAAGTGAAAGCATTTTGAACTTTAGCACTACTGCAAACTGATTCAGGAATGAAAGGTCCGGAACTGGTTCCCAGGATTTTTCTTTATTTGGCAATAAAAACAAACTTGAGTAAAATCCTTTCCCTAACTGAAAGGAACAGCTTCTATTATCCCCTGAGGCAGAACATTATATAAGACAGGAGTAAAGAGAGAGGTTTTGTCTAGCAGATGAGGAGGAATCCCCTGAAGTGGAGGAATTTTCTCCCATTGCCATCTGTGTCAAAACACAGATCACATTCAGCAACCATCTGTCTGAAACAATTTACTGCAAAAGTGAGAGGTGGAGATTCAGACTTTCTGGAAGGGATAAGGGACTACTAGTGTTTTGTGTGTGTGTGTGTGTGTGTGTGTGTGTGTGTGTGTGTGTGTGTGTGTGTGTGTGTGTGTGTGTGTGTGTAAGGTCCCTTACATAGTAATTTGGACCTATTTGACTGTCCTTTGTTCTGGGTGCTTCCTGCTTCCTATTTTGGACCTTCCTTGCCACTGATTTTTAAATATATGCATGAGACTTTATTTTTGTTTCTTGCCAAAATTAGATGAGGGTGTAGAGAATTCACTGGAGAAAAATAGTACAGTTGTGTACACTTACCATAAATGTAGATGTTCGAGTGTATTCACTGTTGCAGTCATCACATTAGGGTTATCCCTGCCAGGGTAGCCCTCAACTGACCCAAATACCAGAGGCTTAGTACTTCTGCGTCGGTTGCTGTCGCTCCAGGACTGATGTCAGTTCGTCAGTGTTATAAATCAAGGCAGCCAACGCCATTACATCAGTTTTTCTTGTCCTAACTGTCAGAAGCCCCCAAGAGGGAGCTAGGTTATGGTGAAAGAAAGTACAGTTGTGTACACTTACCATAAATGTAGATGTTTGAGTGTATTCACTGTTGCAGCCATTACCATCTGGGTAATCTGCTGGCAGGTTGCCCTCAGTCGGCCTGAATAACAAAGTCTTGGGTCCTGCGACGGTTGCCGTCTCCTCTTCCATGACGTCAGGTCGTCAGGGGTATAAAACATGCAGCTGATGCCATTTTATTCAGTTTTTCTTGCCCCAGATGTCAGGTGCCACCCAAATGGGTAGGAAAACTATACATATATATATATATATATATATATATATATATATATATATATATATATATATATATAAAAACAGTAAATATATAAATGCATTTTTAGAAACATAAACTTTACCTTCAACTAAAAGCAAATACACCACAAAGGCTTTTGAGTATAGTGAAGGAAAGAAAAGGTATAGAATGGGGGATGGCGGGTGGGTAACCCAGACCGCAACAGTGAAGATACTCGAACATCTACATTTATGGTAAGTGTACACAACTGTACTATGTTCTTCGTGTTTCACTGTTGCAGTCATTACATTTGGGTAGAATCCCTTAGCTATGGATGGGAGGATGGAACTAAACAGCATTAGGAGTGGCTATAAGGCCCTGCAGGACTGCAGTGGCAAAGCCTGCCCTGGATTTGGAGAAGAGAGGTAAATGATAATGCTTTGTAAAGGTATGATCAGAGCTCCAAGTAGCAGCTTCTAGAATATCTTTGGTTGGGACCCCTCTGAGAAAAGCTGATGAAGTAGAGGCAGCCCTGGTGGAATGTGATCTGATCCCCTTGGGCACAGATGGTGCAAATAGCAGAAACGAATGCAGTGGCTTATCCATTTAGAAATAGTCTGCTCTGATATTGCCTACCCCTCTGATCCTGCAGCAAATGCTACCAGTAGTTGCTCATACTTTCTTAAAGATTTGGTCCTGTTTTAAGTAGAATCTTAGTTGTCTGTGTACATCCAATGAATGCAGAATCCACTCCCCCTTGTTCTGCAGATTTGGGTAAAATGTTGGCAGGTGAATGGGCTGGTTAAGAGCCACACTGGATACCACCTTAGGCATAAAAGAAGGATTGGTCCTGAGGGACAGCCTGTCTGGGTAAAAAATAATGAAAGGCTCCACTGCCATGAGGGCCTGTAGTTCTGAAACCCTTCTTGCTGAAGTGACTGCCAAAAGTTTTCCAAGATAGAAATTTTATATCCGCAGTAGCTGCTGGTTCAAAAGGAGGCAGGGTGAGTTTTTCCAGTACAGAATTGAGGTCCCATGCAGGAGTTGGTGCTCTTCTGGGAGGCCTTAAAAATTTGGCCCCTCTAAGCAGTGGATGAGGAAAAGAGGGGAGGCACTGTGTTGTAATGAGCCGAGATGGCAGAAGCATGGATTTTTATTGAAGAAAAAGATAGGCCCTTGCCAAGCATCTCAGTTAAATATTGCAAAATCTGAGGAACATAGGGCTTTGCTGTGTATATTCCTTGTGCTTGGGTCCAAGCACAAAATCTCTTCCATTTATCAGCATAAGATTTTCTAGTACTAGGCCTTCTGGCTTCCAAAATAACATCCATCAGATTTACTGAGAGGTGTGGTTTGAATAATTAGTTGATTTTCCATTCTGCAAGATTCAGAGTTTGGAGCTGAGTGTGCAGAATTTCATAGTTCTGCTGAAAGTTCTGCTGAGACAGTAGATGAGGTATTTGAGACAAGTACCATGGAGGAAGATGTGACATGATCCTTAGAAGCGGGTACCAGCGCCGACAAGGCCAGTCCGAAGCAATTAGGATAATTTTTGTTTTTTATCCTGTCTGACTTTTAGTAAGACCTTGGAGGGAAGAGGTAGAGGGGGAAAGGCATACACTGATAGGTTTTTCCAGCTGAAGGATAGAGCATCTACTTTCCATGCTTTTTTGTGATGAGCTCTTGTGCAGAATTTATCCAACTGATAATTTTGGGGAGAGGCGAATAGATCTATGTCTGGGCTCCTCCATTTCTGTGTTAAGATGCTGAAGATTTGTTGATCCAGTTTCCATTTGTGTGGGTCCATAAGATTTCTGCTTAGGTCGTCTGCCAGCGTATTTTGCTTTCCTGGCAGGAATTGAGCTTGGAGATGTATTTGGTAAGTCAAGGCTGTGTTCCACAAGGCCATGGCTAGTCTGCAAAGGGGGTAGGAATGTGTACCCCCCTGCTTGTTTAGGTACCACATAACTGTGGTGTTGCCCGTTTTTATCAGTAGTTGTCCTGGATGAAGTAAG
This sequence comes from Protopterus annectens, assembly GCF_019279795.1. NCBI lineage: Eukaryota > Metazoa > Chordata > Ceratodontiformes > Protopteridae > Protopterus > Protopterus annectens. The sequence goes on from NC_056725.1 coordinate 1,357,157,679, forward strand.
TCCTTGAAGGCTGTCAGAGCATTCTGAACAGCTAGCATTTCTTTCTGGTTGATATGCAGATGCATTTGGTTTGGGCTCCATTTGCCCTGAATGCATCTCCCTGCAAGGTGGGCCCCCCAAGCATAGTCTGATGCGTCTGTAATTAGGGTTTGGGGGGTAGAGTAAATGACGGTCCCTTGTTTTGGTGACATGTCTCTGCCCACCAAAGAAACTCCTGTTGTAGGCAGGGAATGAGAAGAATCATTGTTTCTAGGCTGTGACAATGTTGACTCAATAAACTTTTTAGGTACCACTGAAGTTTCCTCATATGCAGTCTCGCATATGGAATTAGTAGAATGCAGGATGCCATGAACCCCAAAGCCTGCAGAATTTGTCTTGCAGATAACTGGGTTCTTGTTGCCATTTGCTTGAAGTATGTTGTCAGCTGCCTTTGTTTGTCTGGCGTGAGGTAAGCCATCTGGGCAGTTGTATTCTAGCTTGCACCCAGGAATGTAATTATTTGAGAGGGTACCAGTTGTGATTTCTTTTCATTTATGGTGTACCCTAGGCATGCTAGAAGCCTTTTTACAAATGCCAGATGTTGAAGAAGAGTGTCCTTGTCCTCTGCTTGAATGAGACAATCATCCAGATAAGGATAAATTTGCATGCTTCTTTGTCTGCAAAATGCAATTACTGGTGCCAGGCACTTTGTAAAGACCCTGGGCGCAGTAGATAAGCCAAAAAGCAGTGCAGAGAACTGGTAATGCAAAAAACCTGCTTTGAAGCGGAGGTATCTTCTGCATGATTCCCTTACTGGGATATACAGGTATGCCTCTTTTAAGTCTAGTGTTACTAACCAAGCATCCTTGCCTAGCATAGGCAGTAGCTGTTGTAAAGTCAGCATTTTGAATTTTGGAATGTCCAGAAACATGTTCAGAATCGATAAGTCCAGTACTGGGCGCCATGAATTGTCTTTTCTGGGTACCAAGAAAAGTCTTGAATAAAAACCTTGTCCATTTTCCTTTTCTGGTACCGGTTGAATAGCCCCCATATTGACTTGTTTCTGGGCCTCTGCCCACTGATTTTGTGGCAGATCCGGCCATCCGTTTGGAAATGGCAAAGTATGGAAATTAAATCTGTACCCATGGGATACTATGTTTAATACCCACTTGTCCTGGGTAATTAACTGACAATTTTGAGCATGAAGTTCTAGTTTTCCCTCAAAGGGGCTGCCAAAAGATAAGTTGTTAAATAAAATCAAGAATTCAATACACAGGAGGTTCAGATTCAAAAGTTTACTAGTGTACACCAGGAGGCAAAAAACTTACAAGTACAGAATTTTGTCTGACATGAAACAGGAAGCACACAATTTTATATAGGTTTAACATTCAAGCTGTGCCCACCTTACTGACGCGTCACAGGGCATCTACATCACTTTAGCTTACAGTCCTCTATTCATTAAATCTGCTGATGCTGTATATTTTAAAAAAGTTTTCTTCTGGTTACAATACGGCCTTGCTATCCACCTGGTCAGACATAATGTCTCTCTGTCAAGTTACTTCTTCAAGGTTTCATATCAGTTTGAATACAATAGCAGATTCAGTCTTTTAATACACATCTTTGTTCTCTGTTACACTTTCTCACACAGCTGTGTGCTATCTTAGTAATACATATACAAGGCCAAATCATCCCAGCAGGAAAGAGCAGAAGATTTCATTATTTCACACATTTAATTTCCTGACCCAGCAGATAATCACTTGTGAAAAGCATAAACATTAAAACTTGCTAAGCTGGCATCTGCCAGGGTCGAAGGTCAGCTTTGCTTCAAGCCACACTGCAGTTTCAAAACTACTTTACATTTAAACATGAATTAATCCTCTCTACTATATGATTAATATAATAAAATGCATTATATACTACTTTGCTTATAAATTAGCATTTATCATCTATTCTAATACACATTTTTCTAACATTTTCCCCCCTATTAATACTTTTTATTCTATTTTGAAGTATGCATAGTGTTATTTCATCTCCCAACTTCTTCCACTTAGGATTTTCAGCTAGGTGAGTCATGTGATCTATACTTCAGAAAAAATGTCATCTGAGATCAATCTTTCAATCTCAACATCTTGGTACAAAGTTTCAGTAACAGATACATCAATAAAATCTTTGATTAATCTTTTCATGCAGGGAATTCCACAGCAAACACATGCTCCTATTAGGAGAATACCCACACAAATGGCAATCAGAATATTCATTAGGATGGAATCCCACCCCCCCAAATAGATTCTGGAAAAAGTCTGTCAGTGGGTTTGGGCCTGGTTCAGTCATGGCCGATACTTGCTGAATTACCTCTAGGTAGTTGTTAATTTCATGCCTGTTATCTGGTATGTACGCACAGCATTCTTCTTTGATAAGCGCGCACGTACCACCTCTCGCCGCTAGGGTGAATTCAAGAGCCATTCGATTTTGTAGCACAACAGTTCTCATTGCATTCAGTTCATCAGTCACCAGTTCTAGGGCAGAAAAAGTTGCATTACTCATTACTTCGAGAAGTTTTGACAACTTCCTCAGTTCCCAGATCAATTTGACTGCTCCATAGGCTGGGAATATTCCTGCCCAGGATATAACACTGTCACTCAAGTCCATATGAGTCAATTTGCTTTTGTCTTTCACGGCATTATGATCTTTCCAGCCAGCTTCGATCTTTCTGACTGGATTCACAGGTTTATCAACTGGACCTTCAGGTTTTCGAGCTGCTTCTCTCACATTTCGTATCTTACCCAAAGGTAATTCTGCAGTATGTCTTATTGCCGGAACCAAATAACCCAAAAAACAACTGCCAGACCAATTCTCAGGTAACCATTCATATGCCTTTTTCCCACAAATAAAATAACAGTTTTCTACTTTAGTACTAATACGCATCAGCCCTGCATGAAACATTTTCTGATCTATAACTGACAATTGTTTAAACAAAACTGGATTTTTGCGAATGTCATTCATGGTTATTTTCAATGAGTTCAAATATGAGTCATAATTAGTATTGCAAAAAGTATTGCCATTACTATTCTTAATACAACATCGGTAAGATATGGTTATGTTACAATTGCTCCAGCCCACCTGGAGGGTATCATTTTTATAAAAACATACAACTCCTTTTTGTGCGACAGGTAAAAATAAAGCTATTTTGTCCTGTGATCTCACAGTTCCTGTATCGAAGAGTAAATTCTCCCAAGTCTCATTTATCCCCAAAGGGATAGCGGACATTATCAGTCCTCCATATCCTGTTGGTATAGCTGTACAAACCCAGCAATTTGAAATGTTCATAGTCTCTGCATATACACGTTTCATGGCTAGGTATGTGTTAAAATTTGGATGCCAGTCTATAGACGCTTCATCACGCCTTCCCACTTTCACTTGTGTGGTTGTGTGTAGGATAAACCACAACAAGAGGAAAATTGTCACAATTACAGTCAATAAATGTACACTCAACAATATGATTATGCAACATCTCTGGGGTTGATCTAAATTTCTATTCGCTTTGTTTTTGGCCATCTCGGTCTGGTTGTATATCAGTCACAAGGTTTTCATCAAGTTGAAAGTTCTTTACCGGTTTACAATGTGTCAAATGAACCCAGGACGTCCTCTCGGCCACTCTAACTGCAGTAGGCGTTGCCAACAGAACCTGGTATGGTCCCTCCCCACTTTGGACTCGCCCAATTCTTCCTTTTCGTCACTTTCAGCTACACAAATGTCCCAGGGGCCAAGACTGCTTCCACCAGTCTGGTCTGTTCCTTATCTGAAAAAGAGTTAAACTGCAAAACAGATTTATTTGTTAACAGTTTCCTCATATAACTAGCTAATGAACTATCAGCCTCTTGCTCTGCAGGCATGAGAGCTTTCCACTGAGGCACATAATATGCTCTCCCAAAAACCATTTCAAAGGGAGTCAAACCCTTCACATTTGGAACCGTTCTCATACTCAGCAGTGCCAAAGGCAGACAGTATATCCAATTATTTTGGGTCTCCTCTACTAGCTTCCTAAGCTTATTTTTGAGGGTACCATTGTACCTTTCCACCAGTCCTGCTGACTGTGGGTGGTAGGCACAATGGTACTTAGGTCGCTGGTTCATTTCCGGCTCGAAGGACCAAACTGTTAAATAAAATCAAGAATTCAATACACAGGAGGTTCAGATTCAAAAGTTTACTAGTGTACACCAGGAGGCAAAAAACGTACAAGTACAGAATTTTGTCTGACATGAAACAGGAAGCACACAATTTTATATAGGTTTAACATTCAAGCTGTGCCCACCTTACTGACGTGGTATGTCACAGGGCATCTACATCACTTTAGCTTACAGTCCTCTATTCATTAAATCTGCTGATGCTGTATATTTTAAAAAAGTTTTCCTCTGGTTACAATACGGCCTTGCTATCCACCTGGTCAGACATAATGTCTCTCTGTAAAGTTACTTCTTCAAGGTTTCATATCAGTTCGAATACAATAGCAGATTCAGTCTTTTAATACACATCTTTGTTCTCGGTTACACTTTCTCACACAGTTGCGTGCTATCTCAGTAATACATATACAAGGCCAAATCATCCCAGCAGGAAAGAGCAGAAGATTTCATTATTTCACACATTTAATTTCCTGACCCAGCAGATAATCACTTGTGAAAAGCATAAACATTAAAACTTGCTAAGCTGGCATCTGCCAGGGTCGAAGGTCAGCTTTGCTTCAAGCCACACTGCAGTTTCAAAACTGCTTTACATTTAAACATGAATTAATCCTCTCTACTATATGATTAATAGAATAAAATGCATTATATACTACTTTGCTTATAAACTAGCATTTATCATATATTCAAATACACATTTTTCTAACATAAGTGCTTGGTGATGGTAGAGGAAAGTCATTGAGACTGCTTACTGTAGGGTTGTGCTTTGTTTCCTCCAGATTTGGAGGTGGAGGCACCCCATTGCTTTGACCTGTAAGAACCCTGTGATTGATATCTGGAGCCTTTTGAGCACCTGGATTTGCCCTGATTGACTCTGTTGGACACGGGAAAGGACCACTTTTTAGTAGGCCAGTGCCTACTGAACCTGGGTGGCTGCACTTGCAAGAAATCTTTTACAGTTTGCATAGATTTAGCTTCGTCTTCCATTTTCTTTAAAACCTCTTCTGCCTTATTACCAGATTATCATGCTGCAAAGGGGCATGCAACAGTTTAGCTTTAATATGATCAGGCAGATTTTGCTCCTTGAGCCAGGCATGCCTTCTAATCACAGATCCAGTAACAGCGGCCCTACAAGAGGCCTCCAAGGAATCAAAACCACATTGCAAAGTATGCTTTCCAACATGTTCTGCTAAATGCAATAAATCCTGTAACTCTTTATTTTCCACACAATCAGAAATCAACATCATTTTCTGTTTCAGTAAGCCCATAACATGTTGTTGATATTTAAGCATATGAAACTGGCAGTTTAAAGCCCTGATCACCAAGGTTGCAGACGTATAAACCTTCTTACCCCATCTATCCAGCGCCCTGGAATCTCTACAAAAGGGGTAGGATTTTTGGCTGTCGAAGCCTTTACACCCTTGGGACCCTGAGAGAGAGTCTCAGGATCAGCAGCAGGATTTTTGAAGAGAAATTTGTGGGAGTCAGGAACCCTGTAATATTTGTCTGGCTTACTAGGAGCCGGAGGCAGGGAATCAGGAGCCATGCTTGATTCCGAGAACACATCATCAACAATGTCTAATACAGGAGGAATTGTCAAAGGCCTATTCTGAGGAAGGAGGAGGAAATCCCTAAGCCTCTTTTTTGATTCAGAGAAGTCCTGACTCTCCCAGTGAAAATGTTCCCTTAAAGTATGCAAAGTCTCTCCAAAAGAGTAATCCTCAAGAGGAGATGCAGATGGGATGGATTCTTCTGCATCAGAATCCTCATAGGGTAGAATAGAAAATTTCTGATCAGAAAAGGAATCAGAAGAAATAGAAACCTGATCTGAAGATTCATAATCAGTGTCTTGCCTAGGCCTCTTAGCAGGGGGGGGGTGGTGTTGGGAACTCCTGATCAAGGTAATTAAATCCTCAGCCATTTTGATCATCTTTTTTAGGCATAGGGGCCTGAGCATGTGGCTCATGCGTCATCTTTTTAGACATAGAAGTTGTTTTTGACCTTGTTTTTGTTGCTGGCATTGGTTTAATATAAAAATGTTGAGGTCTAAAAACACCCTCAGAAGCCGGTGCCTGCTCAGCGGCTCCAGACCCATCTAAGGGAGAGACATCCGTGGGTTCAATACTCCGAGAATCTCATGGCATACCGGACTCCAAATGGGTCTCGGTAGAGGCCTGCGACTCAAAAGTAGCAGGTATCAGGGGCTGCGAAAGCACCTCACCGAGTACCAGAGAACCGGCGAATGGCTTAGGAGAAGCTTTGTCGTCGGTTTTGGACCTTGACGGCCTGTCTCTGTCTTTTTCTTTGCGTTTTTTGTGAACTCCGGTAGTCAGATTGCTAACCGATGACATTTCAGGACAGTTAAATCTTGAACCAAAATATTTAGAAGTAAAAATATACCGACGCTTAATAGTGCGTTGGTTAAATTTAGCACAAAACCGACAGCAAGGCACATTGTGATCAAGGCCTAGGCAAGGAATACAGTACAAATGAAAATCCTTATGAGGTATTTGCTTCCCACAAGTAATGCACTTCTTAACTTTTACTGACATTGGTAAGGATCAAGAAAAAGTTTCCCCAACAGGGTACTTAGCTTTAGTTGGAAGACTTCGGTTCTGAAACTCGAAAACGAAAATTTCAGGAGTTGGCCAACCGGCACTTGCGAACTGCTTCTGCTTCGGGCACCGCGCGGCAAGAAAGCCTGAATAAAATGGCATTAGCTGCATGTTTTATACCCCTGATGAACTGACGTCATGGAAGAGGCAACAGTAACCGACCCAGGACCCAAGACTTTTGTTATTCAGGCCGACTAAGGGCAACCTGCCAGCAGATTACCCAAATGTAATGACTGCAACAGTGAAACACAAAGAAAATCACCACCAGTAAAAAGTAAATACCAAAACATCCTTGTAAGGGCAGAGAGAGAGAGAGAAATTGAGAGAGAGAGACAAGGGGGATGGAGGGAGGGAAACCAGGACTGCAACAGTGAATACACTCGAACACCTACATTTATGGTAAGCGTACACAACTGTAATATGTTCTTCGTGTTTCACTGTTGCAGTCATCACATTTAGTTGACTGCCAAAGCTGAAGAAAAGGGTGGAGGCAGACAAGAAGAAGAGGGGGCTGGCTAGGATGCCCTGCAAGACTGCTGTGGCAAAGCCTGCCCTGGATTTGGAGAAGATAGCAGGTGGTAATGCTTGGTGAAGGTATGAACAGATGTCCATGTTGCAGCTTCCAGGATGTCCCTGGTGGGGACCCCTCTGAGGAAAGCTGCAGAGGTGGAGGTTGCTCTGGTAGAATGTGTCCTGACCCCCTTGGGGGGAGGTTTCCTATGGTGCTTGTAGCATAAATGGATGCAGTGTGCTATCCATTTGGAAATGTTTTGTTTAGATATGGTCTTGCCCTCTGCTCCTGTAGCAAAGCTGACTAACAATTGATCAGTCTTCCTAAATGATTTAGTCCTATCTAGGTAGAATCTGAGCTGTCTGTGCACATCTAGAGAGTGCAGAATCCTTTCCCCCTTGTGTTGTGGGTTAGGGAAAAAGGTCGGCAAATTAATGAATTGGTTGTGAGCCACACTGGGCACCACTTTTGGCATGAAGTCCTGAGAGAGACCCTGTCACCGTGGAAAATGATGAAGGGTTCTACAGCCATTAGTGTTTGTAGCTAGGATACTCTTCTAGCTGAAGTGATGGCCAGAAGTAAGGCTGTCTTCCAAAAGAGGAACTTTAACTCTGCTGATGCTACTGGTTCAAAGGGGGGCAGGGTGAGTTTTTCCAAAACAAGGTTCCAAAGCTGGGGTAGGTGCTCTTCTGGGTAGCCTCAAGTTGTTAGCCCCTCTTAGGAACTGTTTGATGAGAGAGTGGGAGAAAAGAGGTGGCTCTGTGCTGATATGAGTAGAGATGGCAGAGGCATGAATTTTAATGGAAGAGAAGGATAGACCCCTGTGTAGTAGGTCAGTCAGGTAACCCAGGATGAGAGGTAGGGACGGCTGTGCAGTTCCAGCTCCCTTAGCCTGGATCCAGGTGCAAAACCTTTTCCACTTGACTTTGCAGTGCTAGGGCGTCTGGCGTCACGTATAACATCTAGAACTTGTTTGCTTAGATTGGCAGCTTGTGCAATGGTCAGGGAATAAGCCGGGCTGCCAGATAGAGGGTTTGCAATTGGGGATGCATGAATTCTCCATTCCTCTGGGTCAGGAGTGTTGGGATCTGAGGGAGATGCCATAGTGGCAGTGATGACAGGCTTCGCAGCAGAGGCTACCAGTGCTGGTGTGGCCAGTCTGGGGCAATCAGGATTGTCCTCAGTTTTTCCTCCCTTATTTTGAGCAGTACCCTTGTAATGAGCAGTAGAGGGGAGAATGCATAGACCGAGAGGTTGACCCACTGGAAGAATAAAGCATCCACTTTCCAGGCCTTCCTATGAGGTTCCCTGGTGCAGAATTTGCTGAGCTGATGGTTGGAGTGGGAAGCAAAGAGGTCGACCTTCGGGATGCCCCATTTCTGGGTTACAAGGGTGAAGGCTCTTTGGTCTGGTTGCCACTCGTGTGGATCAAGAAGATTTCTGCTTAAGTTGTCTGCCACATAGTTAGGCAGCCTGGCAGGAATTGTGCTAATAGGTGTAGCTGCATGTCCGAGGTTGTGTGCCAAAGGGTCATGGCGAGCCTGCACAGGGTGTAAGAGTCCCTCCCTGCTTGTTGATATACCACATCACAGTGGTGGTGTCTGTTTTGATCAGTAGAGGCCCCGGGGAGAGTAGTGGTCTGAAGGCTGTCAGAGCTTGCTGAACAGCTAACATCTCCTTTTGGTTGATGTGCAGATGTATTTGGTTTGGGCTCCATTGGCCCTGAATGCACCTGCCATCCAGGTGTGCACCCAAGGCATAGTCTGATACATCTGTGGTGAGAGTCTGGGCAGCGTGGGGTTGTGAGAAGGTTAGTCCCTTGTTGTGGTTGCATGCTGCTGCCCACCAAAGGAAATCTTTCCTTAAGCAAGGTATCACTGGCATAAGAATTTCCAGGTCTTGGGAGTGTTGACACCAAAGGCTTTTTAGGTAGCATTTTAGTTTCCTCATATGCAGTCTGGCATATGGAATGAGTAGAATGCAAGAAGCCATGAACCCCAGAGCTTGCAGGACTTTCCTTGTGGATAACTGGGGTCTGGTGGCTAGTTGAAAGAAGTAGGTTGTCAGGTAGGTTTATTTCTCTGGTGTAAGGAATGCCATCTGGGATGCCACGTCCAGGCTTGCTCCCAGGAATACAAATTTTTGCATGTTTACTAGTCTGGATTTGATAGTATACCCCAGGGAGGTCAATAGGTGCTTTAGCAGCTTTTCCTGAATGTCTGCCTGAATCAGGCAGTCCTCTAAGTATGGGTAAATTTGAATATTTGTCTGCAAAAAGCAATGGCGGGAGCCAGGCATTTTGTGAACACTTTGGGAGCAGTGGATAAGCCAAAGGGAAGCGCAGAGAACTGAAAATGCAGTGATCCTGCCCTGAAACGGAGATATTTCCTGCAGGATTCTCTGATTGGGATGTGTAGGTAGGCCTCTTTTAGGTCTAGGGTGGCTAACCAAGCATCCTTGGAAAGCATAGGTAGAAGTTGCTGTAAAGTGAGCATTTTGAATTTTGGTATCACTAGGAAAGTGTTAGAATGGATAGATCGAGGATGGGGCGCCAGGTGCCCTCTTTTCTGGGTACCAGAAAGAGTCTGGAGTAGAAACCTTGGCCTACCTGTTCTGCAGGAACATGCTCTATTGCCCTCATCGAGAGCAGGGAAAGGACTTGCTTTTTGACCTCTGCTCACTGGTTTGGGGGAAGATCTGGGAACCCTTTTTGGGTTGGCAGAGTGTGGAAATAAAATCTGTATCCCTGGGACACTATATTGAGGACACAGCGGTCATTGGTAATGGTGGCCCAGGTGCTTGCATGGAAGGAGAGTTTCCTCCTAGGGCAAGAGCAATTGGACAGAGGGAGGGGGTGAAAGTGAAGTCATTGTGAGTTCTTACTATGAGGGTGTGGCTTAGCACTCCCTGGTTTCCCTGGTTTTGAAGAGGAGGAACTCCATTGCTTAGATCTCTGCATTCCCTGGGGCTGCTGTCTGGGAGGCCTGCTACCCCGGGGTCTGGGCTGAGCTGACCTGGTGGGGGCAGGAAAGGACCAGTGCTTGGAGGGGCAATGCCTACTGAACCTCGGTGGCTGGACCTGCAAGAAGTCTTTAACTGTCTGCATAGATTTAGCTTGTTCTTCTTTTTTAAGACCTCCTCTGCCTTAGTGCCAAATAAGTTGCCTTTGTGCAGTGGTGCATCCAATAATTTGGATTTGACATGGTCTGGCAAGGACTGTTCCTTTAGCCAAGCATGCCTTCTAAAGACAGAACTAGTGACTGTTGCCCTGCAAGACGCTTCTAGGGCATCAAAACCACATTGTAAGGTGTGCTTAGTTACTTGCCTTGCAGAATGCATTAACTCTTGTAACTCTCTATTTTCTGCACAAGCAGGAAAGGAAGATATTTTTGTTTTAGGATTTCCATGGTATGTTGCTGATATTTCAGCATACGGAACTGACAATTTAGTACTCTAATAGCAAGAGTAGCAGAAGTGTATACTTTTTTGCCCTATCTGTCTAATGCTCGGTAATCCCTACTGAGGGGGGTGGGATTCTTAGCAGAAGTTGCTTTAATTCCTTTAGGTCCTTGAGAGAACCTCGGGGTCAGCAGTAGGTATTTTGAATAGAAATTTGTGAGAGTCAGGGACTCTATAGTACTTGTCTGGTTTCCTGGAAGCAGGAGGGAGGGTGTCAGGAGTCAAACTGGATTCCATAAAAACATCATCCACAACATCCAGGACAGGAGGAATGGCCAGAGGTCTGTGCTGTGGAAGATCTAGGAATTCCCCGAGTCTCTTTTTTGACTGAGGGTAGTCCTGACATTCCCATTGGAAATGTTCCTTTAAGGTAAGTAGTGTTTCCCCAAAGGAGAAGTCCTCGGGTGGAGAGGCTAAAGGGATGGATTCCTCTGCATCAGAATCCTCATACGCTGAGAGGGGTTGCATATCTTCATAATCAGATGCATCAGAGTCAGACTCCTGTTAAGATAAAACTACTGGGGACAAATCTTTCTTTTGGAAGGGATAGCCTGGCTTCCCCGGATAAGCATTATAAGGTCTTCCGCCATTTTAAGTATCTGTGACTGAGACAAGCAAAGTACAGTTGTGTATATTTACCATAAATGTAGATGTTCATGTGTATTCACTGTTGCAGTCATTACATTTGGGTAATCCTGCTGGCAGGTTGCCCTCAATCGGCCTGAATTCCAAAGTCCCGGGTCCTCCGTCGGCTGCTATCGTCCCTTCCCTGACGTCAGGTCATCAGGGGTATAAAAGATGCGGCCGATGCCATTTTCTTTAGTTTTTCTTGCCCCAGATGTCAGGTGCCCCCTAAAAGGGTAGCCAAAATTATTATTTATATATACATACATATATATATATATATATATATATATATATATATATATATATATATAAATACATGCACCAATATAAACTTTACCTTCATCTGTAAGCAAATACACCCCATAGGTTGTATAAATCAGAGAAGGAAAGATAGGTTCCATCAGAAGAAAGGGGGATGGCGGGTGGGTAACCTGGACTGCAACAGTGAATACACTTGAACATCTACATTTATGGCAAGTGTACACAACTGTACTATGTTCTTCATGTTTCACTGTTGCAGTCATTACATTTGGGTAGAGTCCCATAGCTAAGGTTGGGAGGCTGGGGCTAAACAGCATTAGGAGCGGCTATGAGGCCCTGCAGCACTGGAGTGGTCCAAGCCTGTCCTGGATTTAGAGTAGAGTGGCAGATGATAGTGCTTTGTAAAGGTGTGCACTGAACTCCAAGTAGCAGCCTCTAAAATGTCCTTGGTTGGTACTCCCCTGAGAAAGGCTGAAGTGGCTGCAGCTCTGGTTGAATGTGGCCTAATGCCCTTAGGGACTGGCTTGCCATGGTGTAAGTAGCAGAAGCGAATGCAGTGGCCTATCCACTTTGAAATAGTCTGCTTGAGATAGCCTTTCCTTGTGATCCTGCAGTATATGCCACTAGTAATTGCTCTGTCTTTCTGAAAACTTTGGTTCTGTCCAAGTAGAATCTAAGCTGTCTGTGTACATCCAAAGAATGCAGAATTCTCTCCCCCTTGTTCTGTGGATTTGGATAAAAAGTTGGCAGATGAATAGTTTGGTTAAGAGCCACACTGGACACCACCTTAGGCATAAATGTTGGGTTTGTCCTCAAAGAGACTCTGTCTGGATAAAAAATGATAAAAGGTTCCACAGCCATGAGTGTCTGTAGATCTGAAACTCGTCTTGCAGAAGTTATTGCTAGTAGCAGAGCTGTTTTCCAAGATAAAAACTTTATATCAGCAGTAGCAGCTGGTTCAAAAGGAGGCAGGGTGAATTTTTCCAAGACATAGTTGAGGTCCCATGCAGGTATCAGTGATCTTCTTGGAGACCTTACATTTTTGGCTCCTCTGAAGTACTGCTTTAATAAGGGATGAGAAAAGATTGGTGGCTCTGTATTGTAATGAGCTGAAATGGCAGAGGCATGAATTTTAATACATGAAAAAGATAGGCCTTTGTCCAGCATCTCAGTTAAGTATTGTAAAATCTGAGGAATATTTGGCACAGCTGCATCAGTTCCTTGTACCTGGTTCCAAGCACAGAATCTCTTCCATTTTCCAGCATAAGACTTTCTAGTACTAGGCCTTCTGGCCTCCAAAATGACATCCATCCCAGCTTTACTGAGAGGTGTGTTTTGTATGACTACATTATCCGCCATGCTGCCAGGTTTAAAGTCCTGAGTTGGCTGTGCAGGATCTGCTTGTTTTGCTGGGACAGTAGGTGAGGTATCTGAGGTAAGGTCCAAGCTGGGCATTGAGACAAGTTCTTTAGGATTGGAAACCAGTACTGGTGGGGCCAGTCTGGGTCAATCAGTATCATTTTTGGCTTCTCCTGTCTGACCTTTAGTAGTACCTTGGGGAGGAGAGGTAGTGGGAGAAAGGCATATACTGATAGGTTTTTCCAGCTGAAAGATATGGCGTCCACTTTCCAAGCTTGTCTGTGGTAAGTCCTTGTGCAGAATATTTTTAGTTGGTAGTTGTGAGGGGAGGCAAATAGATCTATGTCCGAGCACCCCCATTTCCTTGTTATCATGCTGAAGACTTGTGGATCCAGCTGCCACTCATGGGGATCCATGAGGTTTCTGCTTAGTTTGTCTGGCAGAGTATTTTTCCTTCCTGGCAGGAATTGTGCCTGCAGATGTGCTTGGTAAGTTAATGCTGTGTCCCACAAAGTCATGGCTAGTCTGCAAAGGGGGTAAGAATGTGTGCCCCCCTGCTTGTTTATATACCACATGACTGTGGTGTTGTCTGTCTTTATCAGTAGTTGTCCCGGATGAAGTAGGTCCTTGAAGGCTGTCAGGGCATTCTGAACAGCTAGCATCTCTTTTTGATTGATATGTACATGCATTTGGGTTGAGGACCATGTTCCCTGAATGCATCTTCCTGCCATGTGGGCCCCCCCCAGGCATAATCTGATGCATCCGTTGTTAGTGTCTGCCTGGCTGGGGTTAATGTGAATGGCTGTCCCTTGTTTTGGAGACAAGCCTTTGCCCACCATCGAAACTCCTGTTGTAGACAGGGAAAGAGAGTAATCATTGTTTCCAGGCCGTGGCAATGTTGAGTCCAAACACTTTTTAGGTACCATTGAAGTTTCCTCATATGCAGTCTTGCATATGGAATTAGCAGGATGCATGACGCCATGAAGCCCAAAGCCTGCAGAATTTTTCTTGCAGATAACTGGGCCTTTGTTGCCAACATTTTGAAATAGGTAGTCAGTTGCCTTTGTTTGTCTGGCGTGAGATAAGCCATCTGGGCAGTTGTATTTAAGCTTGCACCCAGGAATATTATCTCTTGAGAGGGTACTAGTTTTGATTTCTTTTCGTTGACTGTGTACCCTAGGCATGTTAGAAGTCTTTTCACAAACGCCAGATGCTGTAGAAGAATGTCCTTGTTTTCTGCTTGAATTAGACAGTCGTCCAAGTAAGGATATATTTGTATTCCTCATTGTATGCAGAATGCAATTACTGGTGCCAGGTACTTTGTAAAGACCCTGGGCGCAGTAGATAAGCCAAAGGACAGTGCAGAGACTTGATAACGCATTGACTCAGCCTTGAATCTGAGGTATCTTCTGCACAATTGTCTGACTGGGACATGGTCTAGAGTCACAAGCCAAGCGTTCTTGCCCATCATGGGCAGCAGCTGCTGCAAAGTCAATATCTTGAATTTTGGTATATCCAGGAATGTGTTCAGAATAGATAGGTCCAGTATTGGTCTCCAGGCCTTGTCCTTTCTGGGTACCAAGAACAGTCTTGAGTAAAATCCTTGTCCCTGCTGTTGCTCTGGTACTTGTTGAATGGTCTCCATGTCCATGAGGGATGAGACTTGTTTTTGTGCCTCTGCCCATTGATTTTTTGGCAGATCTGGCCAGCCGTTTGCCTTTGGCAGGGTATGGAAATGGAACTTGTACCCTTGTGACACGATATTTAGAACCCACTTGCCCTGGGTTATAATGTGCCAATTTTGAGATAAAAGTGCTAATTTCCCCCTAAGGGTGCTGCCAGGAGATAAGTGCTTGGTGCAGGCAAGGGGAAGTCATTGGGACTGTTTCCTGTATGGTTGTGTTTTGTCTTCTCTAACTTTGGAGGTAGAAGCACCCCATTGCTTTGACCTGTATGAACCTTGCGCCTGCGATCTGCCTCTAGGTCATCTGGATCTGCGCCTTTGAGGTCTGTCTGACACAGGAAAGGACCCATTCTTTGTAGGCCAGTGTCTACTAAACCTAGGTGGCTGTACTTGTAAAAAATCTTTGACAGTTTGCATAGATTTAGCTTTGTTCTCCATTTTCTTTAACACCTCTTCTGCCTTAACACCAAACAAAGTATCATGCTGTAATGGTGCATCTAATAATTTAACTTTGACATGATCAGGCAGATTTTTTTCCTTTAACCAAACATGCCTCCTAATTACAGAGCCCATACCTGCGGCCCTGCAGGAGGCCTCCAAAGAATCAAAACCACATTGCAAAGTATGCTTTCCAGCTTGTTCAGCTGCATGCAATAAATCCTGCATTTCCTTGTTTTCTGCACATTCAGAGTTTAATAACATTTTCTGTTTAAGTAATGCCATAACATGTTGCGGATATTTGAGCATATGAAACTGACAGTTTAAGGCCCTTATAGCCAAGGTAGCAGATGTGTAAACCTTTTTTCCCCATCTATCCAGTGCCCTAGAATCTCTGACAGAGGGGTAGGGTTTTTTGCAGTGGAAGCCTTAACTCCTTTGGTTCCCTGTGAAATAGTTTCTGGGTCTGTAGCAGGGTTTTTAAAAAGGAATTTATGAGAGTCAGGAACCCTGTAATATCCGTCAGGCTTAACGGGAGCTGGAGGTAAGGAGTAAGGGGTAAGACTGGACTCCGAAAACACATCATCTACAATGTCTAACACAGGTGGAATGGCTAGTGGCCTGTGTTGAGGTAGTAAAAGGAAATCCCTGAGCCTCTTTTTAGATTCTGAAAAATTTTGGCTCTCCCAGTGGAAATGCTCCCTCATGGCATGCAAAGTTTCCCCAAAGGAATAGTCCTCTGGAGGAGAAGCTGAAGGTATAGATTCTTCAGCATCAGAATCCTCATGGGGGGAAGAGAATATTCCTGATCAGAAGAGGAATCAGAAGAAATAGAAATCTGATCTGAAGATTCATAGTCAGTCTCTTGCCTAGGCCTCTTATCAAGAGGGGGATGGGAACCCCTGATCAAGGTAATTAAGTCTTCGGCCATTTTGAGCATCTGTTTTTTGGGCATAGAGGCCTGTCCACATGGCTCTTGAGTTTGTTTCTTTGCTTTAGAAGGTGCTTTAGCCTTTGCCTTTGAAGCTGAGGTTGGTTTAATGTAAAGATGTTTAGGTCTGAATACACCCTCAGAAGCCGGTGCCTGCTCAGAGGCTCCGGACCCATCTGAAGGAATAGTGTCTGAGGCTCCAATACCTTGAGTATCCAGCGGCATGGCCAACTCCACATGGGAGTCTGTAGCGGACTGCGACTCTAAAGTAGAGGGCGTCAGGGGCTGCGAAAGCGCCTCACTGAGAACCGGCGAACCGGAGGCTGGCTTATGAGAAGCTTCGTCGTCTGTTTTGGGCCTCGGTTGTCTATCTCTCTCCTTTTCTTTGCGTTTTTTGTGAACTCCGGTAGTTGGATGGCTATCCGATGACATTTCTGGATAACTAAACCGGCGTCCAAAATAGTTTAGAGCAAAATCATACAGACGCTTAATAGTGCGTTGGTTAAATCTAGCACAAAACCGACAACCACAAACATTGTGATCAGGGCCTAGGCAAGGAATACAGTAAGAATAAAAGTCCTTATGAGGTATTTGCTTTCCACAAGAAATACAATTATTTACTTTTTCTGACATCGGTCTAGAGCAAGAAAAAAGTTTCCCCAACGGGGTACTTAGCTTTATTGAAGACTTTGGATCTGAAACTCGAACACGAAAATCTTAGGAGCCGGCTGACCGGCACTTGCCAACTGCATCTGCTTCGGGCACCGTGCGGCAAGAAAGACTAAAAAAATTGGCGTCAGCCGCATCTTTTATACCCGTGACAACCTGACGTCAGGGAAGGGATGACAGCAGCCGACGCAGGACCCGGGACTTTGGAATTCAGGGCGGCTGAGGGCAACCAGCCAGCAGGATTACCCAAATGTAGTGACTGCAACAGTGAAACACGAAGAACATGTAGGTGCCTGAAAATGGGTCGGCTGTTTCTTGGGTGTGGTTTGTACCCTGGGTCTTAGAAACTCGGTAGTTTTCGAAAGAACAGTAGACGTGAAAGAAGTCGGTCTGTGTCGAGAATCGGTAGTGCGAAGTACTTCCTCAGAAGCCGGTGCCTGCTCAGTGGCTCCGGACCCATCCAAGGTAGAGACATCAGCAGGATCCTTAGCCGATGAAGAGTCTCGTGGTATACCGGACTCCAAAAGGGTCTCAGTAGCGGCCTGTGAATCCACAGAAGTGTGCATCAAGGGCTGTGAAAGTACCTCACTAAGGACCAGAGAACTGACGACTAGCTTAACGGAAGCGTCGTCGGCAGTTTTGAACCTGTGCGGTGGGTCTCTGTCTTTATCTTTACATTTTTTCGGAAGATCTAGCTACAATAAGGGCCCGACGACGTATAGTTCTGAAGCTGAACAGAGCACAAAAGCAACAAGTGGGGGACATCGTGATCTGGGCCTAAGCAAGTGATGCAGTAGGAATGAAAATTTCAGTGTGGTATTTGCTTTCCACAAACAAGACAATTGTTAACTTTTTCTGACATCGGTTAGAGGAAGAAAAAAGGATCCCCAACGGACTTCAACTACAATTTCGGAAGTGAAAAACTCAGGTAGCGGGCGACCGGCACTCGCGCGAACTGCTTCTGCTTCGAGCTCCTCGGCAAGAAAGAATGATGTAATGGCGTTGTCTGCCTTAATTTATAACACTGACAAGCTGACATCAGTCCTGGAGCGACGACAACCGATGCAGAAATACTAAGCCTCTGGTATTCGGGCTACCCTGGCAGGGATAACCCTAATGTGATGACTGCAACAGTGAAACATGAAGAACATCTGAAAAATTCCCTGAATCAACTTATTTCTCTCATCACAGATTTTGATAATCTCTGCAGGAGAGGGTCTAAAAATTAAGTCTCTATCAAAGGAAGAAATAAAAATTTCATTTTTGACATATTCTGGTAGGTTCTGAGAACACAACAAAGAAAACCTACTTTAAAAAGTACCAGCAGCCCTGGAAGTAGTTATCTACAAAGTAATAAACATATTTCAAACAAAGAGTAGTAATTCGAGAAACAAAAAAAAAAAACAATGTATATTTTTCCTCACAATTGGAAAATGAAGCCAAATCATTCCTCATGTTTTCACAATTAGTCAGGATAAACTTTAACAAATGAGCCTGACAGTTTAGAATTCTAAAACATCAAAGCTGCAGAAGCATACACTTTCCCCAAACCTAACAAAAGCTTTATCATTCTTATGAGAAGAAAGATTAGATTTAACTAAATACTTTGCAGCAGCTGCATTTACTACAGCTATAACTGCTGAATCAGGCCTGAGACTATTACATAAAAACTCAAAAGACTGAAGAACTTTATGCATTTTATCAGCTTTCTTAGGGGCGGCAGGTTGGCTTCCAGGGAAACCACAGGCTGTGAAAACATATACTACAGTGCTGACAGCACTGAGTAGATGGGTGAAGATTCTTTAAATTCCAGTTGCAGCAAATCATAATACGTTCTAACAGAATGAAAAACCTCAATATTCTCCAACTAAAAATAATATTTCCAGAATGAACCAGTCTCAGAGAAAGAGAATCCCTCACATGCAGGATCAGATAACACACTTTTTAGTACACTCAGAGTACGAATGAGAAACCAAAAGAGAAAACACTGCATCTGTCCCTTCATACTCTTCTACAGATTCCAGTTCCTGAACCTCTTCACAGAAAGTGGAATCCCTTTTTCTTTTACCAGAAACCATCTTACAAGAAGGGTCAAGAGCCTGCACAAGAACCTGAGACAAGCCCAATAAATAATTCCTATCCAGAGTGACTGACACAGGAGAAGATAAATGTTTAGTTTTCTGTGTCTTTGTGACAAAAAAGTAGAGAAAACAGACCCAGTATTTCCAGTCTCAACATTTCCAGGGATGGGCACAACATTCTGTTAAGCAGGGGCACATTCCTTATAACGGTGTCTCTCCCTTGCTCACTGAGAGATCCTCAACAGCATCAGAGGATGTTGCTGTATGGACATCACCAGAGAGATCCAAAGAAAAAGACGAGTGGTCTGAGGAAAGTACAGTTGTGTACACTTAACATAAATGTAGATGTTCGAGTGTATTCACTGTTGCAGTCATTACATTTGGGTAATCTGCTGGCAGGTTGCCCTCAGTCGGCCTGATTAACAAAGTCTTGGGTCCTGTGTCGGTTGCTGTCCCTTCTTTCATCACATCAGGTTGTCAGGGTTATAAAACATGCAGCCGACGCCATTACATCAGTTTTTCTTGCCCCAGATGTCAGGTGCCCCCCAAAAGGGGAGCAAAATATATATAAATAATTTAAAACACAAAAATATACCTCCAAACAAAAGCAAATACACCAAAAAGGCTTTTAAGTGTAATAAAAGGAAGGAGAGGCATAGTAAGAGAAAAAACAGGGGGCTGGAGGGAGGGTAACCAGGACTGCAACAGTGAATACACTCGAACATCTACATTTATGGTAAGTGTACACAACTGTATTATGTTCTTTGTGTTTCACTGTTGCAGTCATTACATTTGGGTAGATTCCCAAAGCTATGGTTGGGAGGATGGAGTTATACAGCATTAGGATCGGCTATAAGGTCTTGCAAAACAGCAGTGGCAAAGCCAGCTCTGGATTTAGAGAAAATTGGTAAATGATAGTAATTGGTGAAAGTATGAACTGAACTCCAGGTAGCAGCTTCTAGAATATCACTGGTAGGAACACCTCTGAGAAAGGCTGCAGAAGTAGATGCAGCCCTGGTGGAATGGGATCTGATCCCCTGGGGAATAGGTTTTCCATGGTGCTTATAGCAAAAATGAATACAATGGCTTATCCATTTGGAAGTGGTTTGCTTTAAAATAGCTTTTCCCTCTGCCCCTGCAGCAAATGCTACCAGCAGTTGTTCGGATTTTCTTCGAGATTTAGTCCTGTCCAAGTAAAATCTAAGTTGTCTGTGTACATCCAATGAATGCAGAACCCACTCCCCCTTGTTTTGTGGATTGGGAAAGAAAGGTGGCAAATGAATGGACTGATTTAGAGCCACACTGGATACCACCTTGGGCATGAAGGATGGATTGGTCCTGAGTGACACCCTGTCTGCATATGAAAGATGATGAAAGGCTCCACTGCCATAAGGGCCAGTAATTCAGAAATCCTTCTAGCCGAATTGACTGCTAAAAGGAAGGCTGTTTTCCAGGAAAGAAATTTTAGGTCTGCAGTAGCAGCTGGCTTGAAAGGAGGTAAAGTGAGTTTCTCCAATACAAAGTTAAGGTCCCAAGCAGGGGTTGGAGCTCTCCTGGGTGGCCTCAAGTTCTTGGCCCCTCTGAGATACTGCTTTAGCAGAGGATGAGAGAAGGGGGTGGGGGTTCTGTCTTGTAATGAGCTGAAATGGCTGAGACATGGATTTTTATGGAAGAAAAAGACAGGCCCTTGTGAAACACCTCAGTTAAGTATTGCAAAATCTGAGGTAAATTGGGCACTGCTGTGCTCACCCCTTGAGACTGATTCCAGGCACAGAATCTTTTCCATTTGTCAGCATAAGATTTTCTAGTACTAGGTCTTCTCACCTCCAAAATGATATGCATCACAGTTTTGCTGAGGGATGCTAAGGGGGAATTTAAGTGATTAGCCAAGCTGCAAGATTCAATGTTTGGAGCAGTGGGTGCTGAATGTGGTTGTTCTGCTGAGACAGTAAGGAGGGTGTCTGAGGCAGGTGCCATGGAGAAATTTGTGACGGACTACGTAAGAGTGGGTACCAGTGTTGGCGAGGCCAGTCTGGAGCAATCAAAATTATTTTTGGCTTGTCCTGTTTGATGTTTCGTAGAACTTTGGAGAGCAGAGGCAGAGGGGGAAAGGCATAGACTGATAGGTTTTCCCAGTTGAAAGGCAGAGCATCCACCTTCCAGGATTTTTTGTGAGGAGTTCTTGTGCAAAATTTGTCCAACTGGTAGTTCTGGGGTGAGGCAAAAAGTTTGATGTCTGGGCTTCCCCATTTGAGTGTCAACATGTTGAAAATCCATGGTTCCAGTTTCCATTTGTGCAGTTCCATGAGATTTCTGCTTAGTTCGTCTGCCAAAATATTCAGCTTTCCTGGCAGGAATTGAGCTTGTAGTTGTACTTGATAGCTCAAGGCCATGTTCCACAATGATATGGCTAGTCTGCAGAGGGGGTAGGAATGTGTACCCCCATGCTTGTTTATGTACCACATAACTGTGGTGTTGTCCGTCTTTACCATTAGTTGTCCTGGATGAAGGTAGTCCTTGAAGGCTGTCAGTGCATTCTGAACAGCTAGCATTTCTTTTTGATTGATATGAAGCTGCATTTGATTTGGGCTCCATTTGCACTGAATGCACTTCCCTGCCATATGAGCCCCCCATACATAGTCTGATGCATCTGTAGTTAGGGTTTGGGTGGCAGGGGCTGGTGTGAATGGCAGTCCCTTGTTTTGGTGGCAGGCCTCTGCCCACCATAGGAACTCTAGTTGCAGGCAAGGTATGATAGGAATCAATGTTTCCAGGCTGTGACAATGTTGACTCCATACACTTTTTAAGTACTACTGAAGTTTCCTCATATGCAGTCTTGCATATGGAATTAAAAGAATGTAAGAGGCCATGAACCCCAAGGTGTGCAGCATTTGTCTTGCAGATAGCAGGGTTTTTGTGGCCACCTGATTGAAGTAAGTCACCAATTGAATTTGCTTTTCTGGCATAAGGAAAGCCATCTGGGCAGTTGTATTCAAGCTTGCACCCAAGAATGTAATTTTTTGAGAGGGTAATAGTTGTGATTTATTTTTGTTTATGGTGTACCATAGACAAGTTAGAATCCTTTTTTACAAACGCCAGATGTTTTAAAATAATGGACTTGTTTTCTGCCTGAATGAGACAATCGTCCAGGTATGGATATATTTGAATATTTCTTTGCCTGAAAAAGGCAATTACTGGAGCCAGGCACTTTGTAAATACCCTGGGCACAGTAGATAAGCCAAAGGGCAGTGCAGAGAACTGATAATGCAAGTAGCCTGCTTTGAAGCGGAGGTATCTTCTGCAAGATTCCCCGATTGGGATATGCAGGTAAGCCTCTTTTAAATCTTGAGTTGCCAACCAGGCATCTTTGCCTAGCATAGGAAGTAACTGGTGAAAAGACAGCATCTTGAATTTGGAATGTCCAGAAAGGTGTTTAGACAGGGCCAGAATTGGACGCCATGATTTGTCTTTTCTGGATACCAGGAAAAGTCTGGAATAGAAACCTTGTCCCATTTCCTCTTCTGGTACTAGTTGAATTGCCTCCATGTTTAGGAGGGAAAGTAGTTGTTTCTGAGCCTCTGCCCACTGATTTGGGAGCAGAGCTGGCCATCCGTTTTGAGTTGGCAACGTGTGGAAATGAAATCTGTATCCCTGGGACACTATATTTAAAACCCATTTGTCCTGGGTTATAAGTTGGCAGTTTTTTGCATGAAGAGCTAGTTTTCCCCCAAAGGGGCGGCCAATAGGTAAGTGCTTGGTAATTTAAAGGAAAGTCATTGAGACTGTTTATCATAGGAAGGTGTCTTGTTGTTTCCAGATTTGGAAGCGGAGGCACCCCATTGCTTAGTTCTGAAAGTCCCTTGGGACTGAAACCTGGTGCTTTTGGAATGTCTGGGTTTGGCTTGAGTGACTCTGGAAGGAACTGGAAAGGACCAGTTCTTAGTAGCCAGTGCCTACTAAATCTTGGAGGTTGTACTTGTAAGAAGTCTTTCACAGTTTGCATAGATTTAGCTTTATCTTCCATCTTTTTTAAAACTTCTTCAGGCTTATTGCCAAAAAGACGGTCCTGCTGCAAAGGAGCATCCAACAATTTTGCTTTAACATGATCAGGCAGAGATTGCTCCTTAAGCCAAGCATGTCTTCTAAGTACAGACCCAGTAACAGCGGCCCTGCAAGAGGCCTCCAAAGAATCAAAACCACATTGCAAAGTATGTTTTCCAACTTGTTCAGCTGAATTCAATAAATCTTGTACATCCTTATTTTCCACAGTCAGAAATCAACATAATTTTCTGTTTAAGCAGTCCCATGATATGCTGTTGATATTTTACCATATGGAATTGACAGTATAAAGCCCTGATTGCCAAGGTTGCAGAACTATAAACATTTTTACCCCATCTATCCAGCGCCCTGGAGTCTCTATCAGAAGGGGTAGGATTTTTAGCAGTAGAA
This sequence comes from Protopterus annectens, assembly GCF_019279795.1. NCBI lineage: Eukaryota > Metazoa > Chordata > Ceratodontiformes > Protopteridae > Protopterus > Protopterus annectens. The sequence goes on from NC_056725.1 coordinate 1,357,180,920, forward strand.
GCCTTAATGCCCTTGGGTCCCTGTGAAATGGTTTCAGGGTCCGCAACAGGATTTTTGAAAAGGAATTTGTGGGAGTCA